>NC_034601.1:53279245-53285244 GCF_900095145.1 Mus pahari | reverse complement strand
CCTCACCAGTCCGCTCTTTCCCCGGCAGTGCAGCCCCAATTCAAGTTTTAAGTAGTGAAAAATCTAATTTTCTAATTCTTGTGTTATAAAACTCATTGTCAAAAATAAACCTACATTTCTCAACTTCATCTAATAATTTTGAGTTTCAGAAGCCATATATTTGTAAATATTGCGATCAAAAATGTAAAATCTGAAAAAAAATATATTTTTATTATTATTAATTAACACTGTGGTGTATTAATATTTTCTTTAGGTAGAGAAAAAAGTAAATAAAAATATAGGAACGGAAAGGGAAAAAACTAAAAGGTGCTCTATGTAACAGATTAGGAGCTGTGTGCATCTTTGTTCTCTATAGAGGACCCAGAATTCCTTCCCTCATGAATATTATCCCTTGAAAATTAAAGCTAAGACACTTATGCAATCTAAAATTATATTGGAATTTAAAGTGAAATGAGTTTCTATAATAAAAGTCATCTGTGGACAAAACTTTAAATAATTAAAGAGGTGAACATTTTCATTTTTGGCTTAGATACCAATCCAAGATGGTAAGATATTTAATATTAACAACCAAAGCAAAATACTAGAAAGGCATTTCAGATAAAGAAAAGGCAAGTGTGAAAACTCAAGGCCTGGGGAAGCTGACAAGTTCAAGGATGAGAGAGGGGATAGCAGTTCAATAATAAAAGGAAGAATGGCTGGGGCTGACATACGAGACAAGGAAAGCCAAGTATACCCTACCTTCCTTCCTCCTATTACTTAAATGCATACATGTATGAAAATATATAGTAATATTTCAATATAGATTCATATTGATATTGCTATTGACTTTAAGTATTATTCAATAAGCCTAAGATATAATTGATTCATTAAACATTCCTCGACCTTTGTGATTCTAAAGCATCTTCGTGTTTTTATTAATAACTTTTGATTTTTATTTTGCTAACATTAAGATAACTGTAAATTAAATTTACATGGTCTATCACTCTAACATTAATTAGCTTTATTCTCTTGTTACTTGTTCTACTGTTTTGAGTCCTTAAATCAAGATACGGTTTTATAAACCTTTCCTTTACAACTATAGTCATCCAATCATATCTTTCATTCATAAATTTTATTTTTCAAGAGTTGTAGTTTAGAATGAATCAAAAAATTACATCATTTCAAATGATAAAAGTATCTAGGGAATGCATGTTTATATTCAAATACACACAAGGATAGTCTCCATGCTTCTATCTAAATTTTAAATACTTTAGCATGTTTATGATATATATATGCTAATTATATATATCAATATTATATATAATATATAATATATAATTATATATCAATATAATTATATATATATATATATATATATATATATATAATTAGCTTAGTAATTATATATTATATGTGAGTTCCACATCCTATCAACATGAAAGTAATCCTCGAGCCAGGTGTGGTGGCACACGCCTTTAATCCCAGCACTCGGGAAGCAGAGGCAGGCGGATTTCTGAGTTCAAGACCAGCCTGGTCTACAAAGTGAGTTCCAGGACAGCCAGGGCTACACAGAGAAACCCTGTCTCAAAAATTAAAAAAAAAAAAAAAAAAAAAAAAAAAAAAAAAAACGTAATCCTCTCTGATAGAAAGCTGTCAAAATTAGGAACTCAAATACACTACAGATTATGGTCTGGCAATAACATCACTTAAAAAAAAAAAAGCTGAAAGTATGAAGGAAAAAATTGAGTCAGCATGAATAATTTGCAACAGATTTACACAGAACAACTCTTTGTGCATTGTTTAAGAGGATAAATGCATCATTGGGGGAAAAGAGGCAATAATAGGATGATTTGGCAGAATGGAACTTATGACATTGAATGGTCTTTTTGTAAAAGTGCATATGCATACATATACATTTATACATGTATTCAGCATATATTGTAATAAAATGATCTTAGAATGTGCCGATTAAAAGAAGAAACTATAAATTTTGTGAACTTGGATATGCATATGGAAATCAAGCCAAGAGATCAGCACCAAGAATCATGTAAAGCCACACAGAAGACACAAATAAAGATTTGTGAAACATGGGATAATACAATTGTACAATTAAGACACCATATTTCATCTAAGAGTGAAGAAATAGAAAGAATGGACACCCTGTAATACCTGTATGAATAATGGCTGCAACATATCAGCAAGCACTCCATACACACGGCATGCAAAATGAGCTCATGCATGGAACATTTATATTATATTTGGAGAATATGAATGAAATAGAGAAACGATGATAGTTTTAAAATTGGTGAGACAATAGAAAGAAACCATTGACAAAGAAATGGTAGACTTACAACAGATTTCTTAGCAAAAATGGAAATCAGGCAACTGAAAAATAACACCTTCAAAGTTTCTGATAGAAAACATTTGTCAACACAGCAAGATCTATGCTACAATATTGTTTTTAGAACAGGGATAGAATAAAGATGTTTAGAGATAAACTATAAGAGAGAACCTGTCACCAAAGGCCTATCATAAAATCCCAGGTTTCAGTGAGAAGAAAATAACTCCAAATATACACTATAAGAAATAAGAAGCAGACCAAGATAAAATTCACAGACCACATGAAGCTCAAGAAGAAGGAACACCAAAGTGTGGGTAATTCTCTCCTTCTCAGAAGGGGGAACAAAATACCCATGGGAGGAGATACAGAGACAAAGTGTGGAACAAAGACTGAAGGAAAGACTATCCAGAGACTGCTCCACCTGGGGATCCATCCCATATACAGCCACCAAACCAAGACACTATTGTGGATGCCAACAAGTGCTTGCTGACAGGAGCCTGATAGAGTGGTCTCCTGAGAGGCTCTGTCAGAGCCTGACAAATATAGAGGTGGATGCTCTCAGCCAACCATTGGACTGAGCACAAGGTCCCCAATGGAGAAGGTAGAGAAAGTACCCAAGGAGCTGAAGGGATTTGCAGCCCCAAAGGAGGAGCAATATGAACCAATCAGTACCCCCAGAGCTCCCAGGGACTAAACCACCAACGAAAGAGTACACATGGAGGGACCCATGGCTCCAGCTGCATATGCAACTGCATTTTCTCCAATAGCAGAAGATGGCGATGTTGGACATCAGTGGGAGGAATGGCTTTTGGTTCTGTAAAGGCTTGATGCCCCAGTGTAGGGGAATACCAGGACAGGGAAGCAGGACTGTGTGTGTTGGTGAGCAAGGGCAGGGGGAGTGGAATGGGGGGTTGTAGGGGGAAATGCAGAAAGTGGATAACATTTGAAATGTAAATAAGGAAAATATCTAATTAAAAAAAGAAGAATTGATAAAATAAATGTGGTACTTTTTATACTATGGAATATTATACAACTATTTTTAAAAATGATGTCATGAAATTTGCAGGGAAATAGATGGAAATAGGGAAGAAAAAAAAACACCCTGAATGAAATAACACAGACCTGGTTATTGACATGGTATACACTCACTTATAAGTGGATATTAGCTGTTAAGTAAATGATAATCATGCTAGAGTCCACCAACCCAGAGAGGCTAATTAACAAGGGGAGCTCTACTAGGGACAAATGTATGTCACTGGCAAGGGGAAGTAGGATACATTTTAGGGTAGACTAGGGCAGGTAGGGATGGGAACAGGAGGGATCAAGTTCTCAGGGAGGACTAGAGGGAGAACGTATGGGAAAGATGACTGGAATTAGGTGACTTTTGGTGCTGATGTAGAAATCTAGTGAAAGGGAAAATCCTTGAAATCTACAAAGGTGACCCTAGAGACCACTCCCAGTAATGGGGGATAAAATGCCTGAACCAGCCATCTTCTATAACCAGGCAACTTACAGTGGTGGGATTGCAACATGAACCCAGCTACAATCCTTAGACCTACAATCTGTCCTGCCTGAAAGATGTGCTGGGCCAATGGAGGAGAGTAACTTGTGGGAGGGGCCAACTAATGACTGGTCTAATTCAAAACTCACAACATGAAAGGGAATCCATGCCTAACACTGCGTGGGTCATCAAGAACTGGAGTCTGGATAGGCAAGGACCTAGTAGGAAAAAAATAAGTCAGTGAAATGATTCCTAGTGGTATTGTGCTGTACTCAGAGATTGGGGCCTAGTTCTGCAGTCATCAGGGACACTTTCCCTACAAGCTGATTAGAGCCAATGTAAACACTCACAGCCATACCATTGGAGGGAGAGCCCAAATTGCAGTACTCCATTAGGTCCCTCCCCTCAGAGTTCAAGGAAGCCCATGGATGGGGGGGGAGGGAGGAATTGTAGGAGCCAGAGGAGTCAAGAACCCTAGGATAATACAGCCCACAGAATCAACTGAACACAGCATTCCTGGAGCATGGTCTGTGCTTCGGTCCTCTGCAGGTTATGGTTTTTAGCTTGGTGTTTCTGTAGGACTCCTAAAAGTAGGGGTGGAGGTCTGACTCTTTCTCTCCTACTGGGTTGCCTTGCCCAGCCTTGGATTGGGAGGAGTGGAGGAAGGAGAGGCTGTGATCTGGCAGTTTTGTATGAAAGAATAAATTTTAAAATGAAGAAAACGAAGGAGGAGGAGGAGGAGGAGGAGGAGGGGGAGGAGAAGGGAGAAGGAGGAGGAGGAGGAGGAAGAAGAAGAAGAAGAAGAAGAAGAAGAAGAAGAAGAAGAAGAAGAAGAAGAAGAAGAAGAAGAAGAAGAAGAAGAAGAAGAAGAAGAAGAAGAAGAAGAAGACGACGACGACCAAGTGTGGTGGTACATGACTTTAATACCAACACTTGAAAGACAGAGAACAGCGATCTCTGAGTTTGAGACTTCAGAATGAGTTTCAAGACATCCAGGAATGTACAAAGAAAGACTGTCTCAAAAACAGAAAAAGGGGAGAAGGGTAAGAAAGGGTGGAAGAGAAAGCAAATAAGGAAAATTATAGAGAGATTATATAAATCTGGAAAAAAAATGTACTTTTGTAGTATTTCTATTAAAATTCTCAACTGCTTGATTAAAATAGCATTTACCTTACTTCATTGTGAAAGGCTAACTCCCACAGGTTCACATGAAAAGCCTTGGTTCTAACTAATGGTAGCAGGATGTGCTGTGAATCTAGAAGTGGTTCCTAATGGGAGGTTCTTAGGGCAATGGAGGTATGTCCTCCAAGAACATGCTAGGACCTTGATAAATACTCTAGATTTCTAATTCATGGCTTGATCTATGAACAGCCATGCTCACATGCTAAGTGTGCTGTGCCTGAAGCAGTGAGGCCATTTAATCTTTCTTTTGAACCTTCACAAATGTGAATCAAAATAACCCCCTATTAACATCATAAATAGATAACTAACAACGCTTCTAGGAAGAACTGATAACAGAAATTAAAGTTTTTCTATCTTTGCAGTCATGAAAATATTAGATAGCAAAATTTGTGGTTTGGTATTACAAGTTTACAAGTTGAATTTTATAACATAGCTAATAATAGGAAACAATGATGTTAAAATAGAGATGAACTAAGTTTCAAAGGGAAGAACTGAACAAAAATAATTAAAAAAAATAAGCTATATGAAAATAGAAGGAAGGCGTCACAGCTTGAACAGTTTTTCTGAAGTTAATGATGAAGTCTCAGTCTTGAATGTCGCATGTTGAAGTGAGAGCTTTAAGAGTCAATTAGGTTCTGAGGGCTCTGACTTTTCGTAGAGATAGATGCTGTGCCCTCTGGAGTAGTTGTCACTAGAGAAGGGGGTTCCTTATCAATAATAGTTTAGGCCTGCTTCCCATCCCACAATCCCCTGTCCTATGCATGTTGTTCTACTCTCTACTTTCCGCTAGAGGAATAGCCCAGCAAAAAGAATCTCATCAATGCCAGAAGACCTATCAGAATATGAACAAAATATATATATATATATATATATATATATATATATATATATATATATATATATATATTGACTGAATTAAAATATAAATCATATTTAAAATAGAACACAAAAGAAAAAAATTATTTTTTATTGCAAGAACCTTTTTAGCTTTAATTG
>NC_034601.1:53236560-53278875 GCF_900095145.1 Mus pahari | reverse complement strand
TCAACACAGGGTTTCTCTGTATAGCCCTGGAACTCACTCTGTAGACCAGGCTGGCCTCGAACTCAGAAATCCGCCTGCCTCTGCCTCCCAAGTGCTGTGATTAAAGGCATGCACCACCATGCCCAGCTTGATAATATATCTTGCAGTTAGGTATGGCTCCCAGCATTGCTTGTTTTGTGTGAGGTAGATTTGTTTGTTTCTTTTGGTTGAGGGTTGCTTTGGCCATCTGAGGACTTTTGTGGTTCCATTTGAATTTTGGAGGTATTTTTTTTTTCTATTTCTGCAAAGAATGCTGTTGAATTTTTTAATAGATGTATAGGATTTTGCATTTGTAAGTTGACTTTAGTAAGGTGGTTAATCTGTACAAGATGAGTTCTACCAGTCTGTGTGTATGAGTCCCATGAGTATTGTGTCCCATTGTGTCCCATGAGTTTGGTGTGTTGTTCCACCTTTTAATGCCTTCTCCAACCATTTCAGAGATGTAAATTGAAGATCTATATAGAATCTCAACAACACAGTCCTCTAAGCAATACCTGCATGGTGACAACACCAATTGACATGCCAGTGTTGGTGGAAGGATCTCACAGGGCCTCACCCCTAGAGAAAGAACTACGACACATAATTGTTGTTAAAAGGGATAACCGTTCTTCTCCGTGGATGACCCATTTGATATCTTACTTTTTCGTCAGCTTTAACTACATTTGGATATGAACAACGCTAACTAGACTCCAAGAGGTTGTGTGTGTGTGTGTGTGTGTGTGTGTGTGTGTGTGTGCGCGCATGTAAATTGTGTTTGTGTGTAACAATTATTAAAATAAAGGTCATGCATTTAAGGCATATGGGGAAAACTATAGCAGTTGGAGGGGGAAGAGGATGAGATAGAAAAGGAAAGTTTCAAAACATTAAAAAGTAAAAAAAAAACAATTAAAAGTAATTTAGAGAACTTTAGGGAACTGGTTAATTACTAAGCAACAGGCTGCTTACTGAGCATGCTCAGTACTCAGCACTAGAAAAAGAAAACCCACTATGAACCTTGACAGAGATGGATACAAGGAAAACCTTAAAATGAGTGAAGAATATAATGAAGAGAAATATTTAGTCATTGATATATGAACTGTGTGCAAATATACTTAAATAAAATTTACTGGAATTTGGAAATATGTCAGCAAATAAAGGTGCTTGTCACCAGGTACAATGACCTGAGTTCAAGCATCAGAGTCCCATCAACAAAGGTGGCCTTTGACCTCCACACACAGGCCCATGCACCTCTCTCTCTCTCTCTCTCTCTCTCTCTCTCTCTCTCTCACACACACACACACACACACACACACACACACACAAATAATACTAGGTAAAATTAAAATTTTTTCAAGGTACCAAATTTGAAAAAAATTGTCATTTACTTAGGTGACAAATTTTTGTTTCTACTAAGTAAGTTGACTCAATAGATAATTCTGTTTTAAATTAAAGATTTCCAGTTTTAAAAGTTTCCAAAGAGCCAAAGATCCCTTTAGGTACAAAGAGCCAAAGATCCTTGGTTGGTGATCTAGTCTCTGGGAGAACTATATAGTCAGGCCAGCCTCTGTTGTTCTTCCAAAATGGTTGCAATCCCCCTCTGCTCCTCCAGTCCTTCTGCCAGCTCCCCCACCAGGTTCCCTGAACTCAGTCTGATGGTTGGCTCCAAGCATCCACCTCTTCCTTTGTCAGTTGCTGGCCGGACCTCCCCAGGAAATGCCATACTTGATTCCTGTCCACAGGCGCCTCTGGACCACGGCAACAATGTTGGCTTTGGTGTCTGCAGACATGCCGGGTCCCCAGGTGGCACCAATCCCCCTTCCTTCAGTCTCTGTTCCATTTTCTTTCTTGCTTTTTTTCCCCCCTGTTCTTCCGTTGGACAGGAACATTTCTGGGTTAAACATTTTGAAATGGGTGGGTAGCTCCATCCCTCAGCCAAGTGATGTACCTATCTACTAGAGGGGTCTCCACATCCAGGCCCATGCACATCTCTGTGCATTACCGCTAAAGTCAATCCCATTGGGTCCTGGAGGCCCACATTTCTCTGGTTTCTGGGACCCTCCAGTGGTTATCCCCAGTTCCTCATCGCCCCCTGCTACCTATTTTTATTCGACTTCCTGACCCTCTGTACCTCTCACATCTCCTCCAGATTCTGATACTGCCACCCTTATTTCTTCCTCCTCCTTTCTCCCTCGTTTCCCTCTCCTTCCATCTCCCACAATCATCCTGTTCCCCCCCTTAATGCAGGACTGAAGGATCCACCTCCTGATCTTCCTTCTTTCTGCTACAATCCATATGGTCTGTCAGTTGTATCATATGCACTGTGAGCTTTTAGGTTAGTATCCACTTACTAGTGAGTGCATACTATGTGTGTTCTTTTGTGATTGGAGTACCTCGCACAGAATGATATTTTACAGTTCCATCCATTTGCCTGTGAATTTCATGAAGTCTACCACAGTCTAACCTCTACTGGGTCTCCTAAAAGCGGGGAACGAGTTTCTGGTTGCAGGTGGACAAGGACTTGGTGAGAGGGGGTGACAAAAAGACATGACACAAGGGAGTGTGGATCTGAATGTATTGTCCAAATGAACACCAGACTTTTTTATACAGAAGAAAAAACAAGAAAAGCCAGGGGAACACCAAGTTACATTGACACAAAACAAAAAGGAATGCATACATAAAAAGATGGTGGGGACCAGGCTGGGTTTACCACTTAAAATAGAGCCAGGTGAATGCGCTGATGCAATGCTAGTCTGTTGTTAAACCCACCACCAGAGGTTCTTTAGTAAATACCTGATTATGCTATTTCTCTGGGCCTAGTGAAGAAACCTGCACCAGGGGAATTCCCTTCCACTAACTCTTTCATGTGACAACCCACTTATTTGCTAGGCCATTGTGTATTCCTGTGTTTGGGTGTGACTGGGCTATTGTCCTAAGTAAGTAATTACTATGCAGACTAGCCCCGAACTTTCCCAGCTCTGTACTTTGTAATGCCTGATTATTTTCACTGTCTCTACTAGAAGTGAACTTGAATGTTACTGAATAAGTAACATTCTTACTGAGTTCCAAGCTCACTGTTGGCTTCAAGGATTTTCTAGGAACCATTGGAACACTGGTGGAGGCTTAGCTATGTCAAAAATCAATCTGTAAAGGCACTTATAATAAAACAATACTGAAAGAGAGCATACACCAGACTAATGCGGGGACAGGCTTTGAGTATATGGGCTATGGGAATGCTAAGGTTCCAAGAGGCAAAGTTTCCTTGAAACTTCGCCTCCTGACTGCTTTTAGGCCCTTAGGCCTACCAAGCAGACTGCACTGGAGTGGACATATCAGAAGTCATTGTTTTTAATCTCTGCCTAGTACCCCATTGTGTATATGTACCACATTTTCTGTGTCCATTTCTCTGTTGAGGGACATCTGGGTTGTTTCCAGGTTCTGGCTATTATAAATAAGGCTACTATTCACATCGTGGAGACCCTTGGTCCCAGGGAGGTTTGATGCCCCAGAGAAGGGGGATGCCAGAGGAGTGGGGCAGAGAGTGTGGGTGGGTGAGGGTGCACTCCCATATAGGCGGAGGGAGTGGGGAGGACAGATGTGGGATGGGCGAATGTTGGAGTGCTAACCCGGAAGTGGGATATCATGGGATGGGGGGTGATGGAGGAGGTAACTGGGAAGTGGGATATCATTTGAGATGTAAATGAATGTAATGATTAATAACAATAAGAGAAAAGAAAGAAATCTTCCAAAGTCAATTTCAAAACTCCGAAGGACACAGTCATTCCAGAATCCTGAAAATGCTTCCAAAGAACAGCGAAATGGGGATTTCTCTGGAATGCCATCTATAAAGCAAGAATAACTTGCTTAGGCCAGCTTATGAGTTGGGGAGCAGTGGGAGGGGGAAGGGGATAGGGGATTTTCAGAGGGGAAACTAGGAAAGGGATAACATTTGAAAAGTAAATAAAGAAAATATCTAATTAAAAAAATAATAAAATAAAATAAGACAGGAGGAGAAATGATTATCACCAACTCTCACTCAGCTACACACACACACACACACACACACACACACACACACACCAAATCCTAAAGAAAATGTTAGCCAGCTCACCTAGCAAACACGGGAAAGGGACTGATTTACAAGTAAATGAAAATTTTCAGCAGAATATAGTTCATGATCTAACTTAACCATGCTAGTAAGATAATGACAAACATAAATTTTAAATACTGTGTATTACTGAAATTTTAAAAACATTAGGGGCCGGGCCATGGTGGCGCATGCCTTTAATCCCAGCACTTGGGAGGCAGAGGCAGGTGGATTTCTGATTTCGAGGAAGGCAGATTTCTGATTTCGAGGCCAGCCTGGTCTACAAAGTGAGTTCCAGGACAGCCAGGGCTACACAGAGAAACCCTGTCTCAAAAAACAAAAACAAAAACAAAAACAAAAACAAAAACAAAAAAAAACAACAACAGCAACAACAAACCATTAGGGATCCCAAACAATGAAAAGCCTTAGAAATATAACCAAGATCAAGAAGGCTGCAAATATTAGAACATTACCTCTCGAAAGCTTAAATACATACAAAATAAATGATGTATTATTAGTGAGTCCATGCAGATGTGGTAACACTTATTTCCTTAAGCAAGGACACTATAAATGTGAAATTCGGTGAAGTAAAATCTCTATGAAAGGGAAGGCACAGAGAGGATGCAGAAACTCACCAGCACAGGATCACCGTTCATCACTCAGTTTTCACAAGTTATACTTCACGTATCTGCAGAGTGTACTGCAGAGTGGATCATGGTGGCAGATACTGCCACTCACCACAGGGTTATGCAATCAAATCCTAGTCCAAACAATGCACTATGTAGGTTTCCATCTCAAATTCTGGAAAAATCATAGGGACACCTTAAAGGCTTAGGAAAAAGCCAGCTTAACTTGATTTGATCTTGTGTTTCCCAAGCCTACTCGACTTAGGTGTGAGAATATTCCCTATTCAAGAACCAACCTTCTGGAAATGGAGGCCTCAGGTGCTGCAGTTTTAGGGTTCACAGTTATTGTTCACCTCAGTGGTCAATTCTTCCTCATCCCCCAAAGGCCAGAACTAGACCTTTCTATGGAAATGCAGGACTCCTCTGTGATGTCATTTCTAGAACCTCCAAATGCTGGGCAAAACCTTTTCTCAGAGACCTTTTCTCCCAGTCCAGCATCCTTACCTCTCCCTTTGTGGGTCTCAGAAGTGTACTGTAGGGCTAGGTGTGCCCCAGCACAGAGGAGCACAGGAAGAGATGGGGGCAGGAATTGTATGACGGGGGACCAGGAGTGGGAGTCAGCGACGCTCCGGATGTAAAATGAATAAATAAATTAATTAATTGGGAAAAAAAAAAAAAGGAAGTGAACTGGAGTCTATAAGGTGCTTGTCTGCAATCCATCTGTACTCCCTTGACTTGCTCAGATGCCTCCCTCTACAAAATTTCCACTTTCAGCATGGCTTTTATCCCATGCCCCTCAAACTCCCAACATACATGACTATAAAATAATTTTAAGCAGTTTGTTACAGAGACTATTCAAACCACAACACTGGCTAAGTAAAGCATGGAATGTCAACCTCTGGCCTACACACACACACACACACACACACACACACACACACATTGTTTAACTTATTGAATGTACCGACGATGGAAGAAAATTTTTCCACTAAACTTTTAAACCATTGTTTCATTTTTAATAACATGTGATTTAAGGAAATAGTCATAGACATTTTTGCCAAAGTGAACAACTAGTATATCATATAATGGAGAATATCCTGAGCATTTATTCACTTGTTGGTAGAAGTAGGCTTACTGAACTCATAGTTAGAAAACATAAGTGTTAGCTAACATGGCTTTGCTGTAATCAGCGCTAAACTGTAGAATTTTCAATAAATAATTAAATAAAAGTAATAATTTATTTCCAAGTTCTTATTACTAGAAGATATTTCTAGTTTGAATTTTATCTACAGGAGTTAAATAATTCTTTTGTATGAGCATATTCATATTAAGAAAACAAAATTCATTACCTTAAAGATATAAAGTTTAAATGAACCTCTATTCATAAAGCACCTATATCTAATACTTTTAAAACTCTAGTTGTCTTAATGGTTTCAAAAGTGTCCTTCCTCGGCACTCCTGCAAGGGAGTCTGAGTTAACAGCTTATTATTATGTACTCCTTACTGAGCCGTTAATAGCTTTACAGCCTTGCAAAGAATACACCTGCTGCTCATAAAAACATTTATGTTGGTAAAGAATTTGGCTGCATTTTAATATCATGTATTTGCAGTGACCTTGCAGAATGCATGCTGATCTGAAATTTTATGGGAAAGAAAAACTAAAATAAGACAGCTATCCATTTATATGAACATATCAGCACAAAATTAGAGAATCATTTGGTTATTGTAAAGGTTCCAATATTTTAAAAGTTATTTTTTAATCAGTAGTGTTAACCAACCTTACATTATTTGAGTTCATTTAGACTTTTATACTTAAATTTTTGTTGCCTGATTTGCTTATCTCAAAAATTAATTTTCCTATAGATTTATTTTGGTAAGAATGGAATGACTAACATCCTGTCAGAAATTCCAATGTTTCCTTGAGAAAAAAAAAGTTATAATTAATTCAGATCTTTCTTACTTAACTCATAGTAACTCAAAGGTATATAATTAGAAAAATATAAAATTTTAGCTAAAGAAGCATTCTGCAGTTTTCCACGGTAGGATGCTGTCTAAATTTGTTTTGACTAAGACTTAGTTGGCAAAGGCAGGAGTTCCCAGAACCTGTACTTTATTCTTTTCATACAAGGACATTTAAATATAGCAGTCAAAGAAATCACATGTCCCTTGATGCTTACAATTTTGTGGATAAATACAGTAGGTGAATGAATTAAATATTTCTGTCCTCTCTAACTCACCTATGCCTAAATATTCAGAACTATAACAATTTCTGCTGCACACACCTGGATAATTTTCCAGTTAGTGAACTACATAGGATGATAGTTTTTATTTTAGCATATTCAATAATTTCATATTTTTAAAGACAAAACTGGTAGTAAATGCTTGTAATATCAGAACTCTGGGGTTAAGACAGGGGGATTATGAGTTTGAGGCCAGCTTCAATGCCAAAAAAACACTGGCCCAATTAAAATAATGAATTTAAAACAGCCATGCATACCTTCCAATTCTTTATTAATAGAGCCCATTTTCCCTTATCTGGTTCAGTGTAGCAGATAAAGGCAGCTGTCAGGCATACAGTCCTTGGCTCCTGAATTATAGAATATCCAAGGGTTATCCCATTGTATTAATGAAAGTGGCATTTATAATCATCAAATGTTAGTGCCCACAGGTAAAGGTTATTGACCTGAAACCTTAAATTGTCTTTCAAATATATTCTACCACCTCAAGAAATCTCTTAACATTGAAAATACATCTACATAAGGATACCGTGATCCAAATTAATCATACAAAAGATAGATTCCTGGGCACTTGGCTAACCTATCCTAAATTTGGGGGCAGGGAGTAACAAGGTTCAAGTTTTTATGGTTCTTAGAGAACAATGTACTAAATGATGAATGCAGTCTCATCCACTTACTCAAAAAATAGTCCATTATTAAAATTTGTCTTATCCTATACCACAAATGTTTCCATTATTGTCATGGACATCTCTGTGATTCTATTAATAGCAGCAATGATAATCTATCTTGCATTTGAACATTATCTCATTCAGAATCACTTCATATGTGTCAACATTTGATGTAAGATGCTTGAAATCAAGGACTTACACTCATTCCTTATCAGGATACACATTTACTCAATCATAAAAAGGCATGCTTAAATCACAGGAAGGGAGCTTGTTTCTTGAAATTTCATTACACTACTTTAGTTACAAAGGCCACTACGTTTGTGGGCAAACATTGAAGGTCCTGTTGAAAACAGTCACCAAGTTAGTAATCTAAGTTTAAGACACTAGGAAACACATCATCTCATCATCTTTGGCATGGGGATCCTGGTACACTGCAATGAAGAAAATAAATGAGACAGAATAATGAAGAATTTAATTTTGTCCTGTTCTATTTGATTTGTCTTCAAGGGTGGGCATGGACAAACTAAAAATGCAATTGTATAGAAGATGTAACAGTTAAGAAATTTAATCCTACTCATGAGTCTATTGACTTCTATGGCTTAAATCAAAACAAAGTGGTGTGCAGTATCTTCCGGTAGAAATCTTTAATGATAGCTGCAAATCATATGGAATAGTAACAGAATATAATCTACTTAAACTTTTATAGAGCCAATTGCTTTCAAGATCAGAGGTGCATATATCATAATTCAAGGTCTAAACTTCTTCCATATAGGAAACATATTCAATTTTTCTTGCATTTATGCAATAGTAATATTACAGTATAATAATATATAACATAATAAAATAAAGAAAGGCAATATGAAATCAAGTGCATTTTGTATATAAAGTTTCTTAGTGACACCTGGCTTTTTTATATTATTATTATTATTATGTGATATAAGAAACTACAAAGAATAATAAATGATAGTAAAGAGTCTGGAGTTGAGGTGACATTAACATCCCAGTATGACCAGCAGGAACCCCTAAGTGTGCTTGACAGTTAACATGAGCACTCCATACCTCAGTCCTGTCTTCTATAAAACCGACTGTATAGAGCAGCTGTGAGGATTTTCATTGGGAGTGCTCCTTGTGTTCGGCACAGGGAGCAGTATGAAAGTGTTCAAATGAAAACGTGTGCTCTGTTTAGGCTTTTAATTGATTTTTTTTTTGACTAACCTAGTTTGTCATTTCAGACCAAAACATCATCGACTTTTACAAACAATTCCTGTTCTTAAAATCATTAAGTACTTTTCTGAGGGGGGACATTGTTCAATACAAAATTTATGTGAGTTGTCCTGGCTTTCCTAAAACTTGCTTTGTAGACTAGTCTGGCCTAGAACTTAGACATTCACCTGCCTGTGCCTCGCAAGTGCGTGGACCAAAGACTTGCACCACAACCAATCCAGCTGATTAAACTTTTCTAGTGTTAAGACAAAATATCATAGATAAATAAAGTGATTTAAAAAATCTATACGATCACTGAGCTGTGCCACATCAGAGTTGTAGAGTACAAAACATTGATATACATTGATATATATATATATATATATATATATATATATATATATATATACTCTCTACTACTATACAGTAAACTCCAAAAACTGTGGCTTTAAGTATTAATTTATAAATGTTTCTTGAAATGGTGAGTTAGTGATTTGGGAAAGGTAATCTCTGCTCTAAAACCTGGGACTTCAGCCTGGATGCTGGGAAAATTGTCTAGGATGGGAGTATGGCAAGATGTTTCAGAAGGTAAAGCATCTGACTTCACGTATGGGGATGCCAAGCCTCAGTTCAGTCTCTTAACCCACATTGTGGAAGGTGAGAACCCAACCCTTCAGGCTGACCTCAATACCAACTGTGGTACTGTATCACCTTCAACCAGTTCAATCAGGCATGTTCTCTCTCTCTCTCTCTCTCTCTCTCTCTCTCTCTCTCTCACACACACACACACACACACACACACAAGCCCACCTGTATGTCCACACACCATAGACACATGCAAAAGTAAATAATGCTAAAGATTTCTCATGCTTGCGTCTCTATATGAATTTCTGCTTCTTTTTTAATGCTAAGAACTATGTCATGTGACAACGTATTTGATTTAGAAAGATGTGATGGCCCAAATAAACAAATCATACTGTCATACTGTCATTCAATGGAGACTCTGAAGTATTTCTCACATTCCACTACTACTCTTTCATATTCTGGTACAGGTTTGCCCATCTTACCTTACTTTAACTCTTCTAGAAATAGCAACCAGAAGTTCTTACAACGAGTCCAGTGCTGCTGTTTATTTAATTTGCAGACTTGCATTCTATTACCCAGTACTATTTACTTCTATCCTGTCAGCACTAGTATCACAAACAGAACTCTTCTATTTTTACATATACTATTTCCTCTAGCTTTGCATTTTACAAAGACGTACATCCCATGGTTTGGTAGAATTAAAGAAAAGGCCACTCCATTTTGCCATGTTATTACATTGATTTGACTTTAGAAATGTTCGCTTTGACATTTGCTGTGACACTTATACTTGAGAAAATGGAGATATGGATGTTAATGTTTCTACAGATGCTTAATGTATTTTTCTCTATTTGACACTTACTGCTAACTTATGCTAATTTTTATTTTAAAAAATCCCTTTATGTGGCTTTTATGTAGCTATTTTACAATCTGACCTCAACTACTACTGTCTGTATGATTTCCTAAACTTTTAGCATATTTAATGCAACTCTCAAATATTCTTACAGCAATTAATTTTCTTTTGAAATTTCTACTATCACACTAAATCATTTCATTTATCCTCAATAGTTTAATATATTTCAATTATTTAAATATTTTATTCTCCAATGTTTCTATTCCTGCTTTGGGTATCAGCACATTTATTCTTATCACCTATATTTTCATTATGAGATGATAGTAAACAATTCAAATCTTTAAGAATTTCACCCCTCCACAAATAATGGAGAAAGGCCTCCAATCTTCAACCCAACACAAAGAACTATATATAACTCAAGAAAGGTAGGAGAAGAAAGAGTTGGCCCAGAAAACATACATACAAGTAACATTATGCAAACTGATAGGTTGTATTTAGGAACATATGTTTTTAAAGAAAAAGAAGCCATGAATATGAAGGAGAGCAGGAAGGGCAATGTAGGATGGTTTGGAACAAGGATGGTAAAGAATGGGAGAAATATTGTAATGGTATAGTAATCTAAACATAAATAAAAAGAATAAGTTTAAATGCATTTTTATCTGTAATATATTGTTAATATTGAAGTAAATAATTTTGAAGTGAAGGAACATTTTTTTTAAATTTTCTTTATTTACATTACAAATCCTATCCCGAAAGTTCCCTATACCCCCCCACCCCTGCTCCCCTACCCACCCACTCCCACTACTTGCCTTCCCTTGTGCTGGGTCATATAAAGTTTGCAAGACCAAGGGGCCTCTCTTCCCAGTGATGGCCGATTAGGCCATCTTCTGCTACATATGCAGCTAGAGACACAAGCTCAGGGTGTACTGGTTAGTTCATATTGTTGTTCCACCTACAGAGTTGCAGCCCCCTTCAGGTCCTTGGGTACTTTCTCTAGCTCCTCCATTGGGGACCCTGTGTTCCATCCAATACTTGGCTGTGAGCATCCACTTTGGTGTTTGCCAGGCACTGGCATAGCCTCACAAGAGGCTGCTATATCAGGGTCCCTTCAGCAGAATCTTGCTGGCATGTGCATTAGTATCTGGGTTTGGTGGCTGATGATGGGATGGATTCCCAGATGGGATAGTCTCTGGATAGTCCATCCTTTCATCTTAGCTCTAAATTTTGTCTCTGTATCTATATCCTTTCATGAGTATTTTGTTCCTTATTCTAAGGAGGAATGAAGTATCCACAGGATGGTCATCCTTCTTGGTTTTCTTGTGTTTTGCATAATGTATCTTGGGTATTCTAAGTTTCTGGGCTAATATCCGCTTATCAGTGAGTGCATATCTAGTGACGTGAAGGAGCATTTTTGTGAACAAGTTTATGTGCAGATTTAAACTTCATTTTATTTATACTTCTTCATAAATATGTGTAATACAGGGCAGAAGATGACTCAATATTCCATCAATGTGAAAGTTAGGTAACACCAAAATCAGTGGAAAAGTTTAAGTTGAATAAATATTAAGTTCAAAAAGAGGGATCCATGACTCCAGCTGCATATGTATCAGAGGATGGCCCTGTCTGGCCAGTGGGAGGAGAAGCCCCTGGTTCTGTGGAGACTCGTTGCTCCAGAGTAAGGAAATTCTACAGCAGTGAGGCAGGACTGGGTGGGTGGAGGAGCACCCTCATAAAAACAGAGGGGAGAGGGGATGGGGTAGGAGGTTTACAGAGGGGAAACTGGGAGGAGGGATAACATTTGAGATGTAAATAAATAAAATAACCAATAAAAATAAATAAAAAGAATAAATATTAAGAATATGTACTGTGATGTTCCAAAACATAGTTGAGTTATTTATTTGTTTTGTTATTTATTTATTCATTTATTTGGAATAGGGTCCCTTATAGCACTGGCTGGCCTGGAACTTGCTATATACCCCAGGCTGTCCTTGAACTCATAGAGATGTACCTGCCCCTGCTTCCAAGTACATGTCGTGCATAAATACTAAATTTTAAGTAAAATCCTTGCTATTTGTCACAATGTTCCCAAGAAAACTAATTGGGGACTTGATAGCCTGCCATGGATGTTTTGTTATTGTTTCTTTCTGATACTGTATTTTATTACAACATTTCTCCTTTCCCTTCCTCACCACAAACCCTACTCCATACAACCCCCCACTTTCCTTTGAAGTCATAGCTTCTTTGGCATTTGTTGTTATTTTATGTATATATGTATTTGTGTATATCTACATATATACATATTCCTAAATATAACCTGTTGAATTTATGTAATGTTACTTGTATGTATGTTTTCAGGGCTGCCCATTTGGCACAGAGAAACCAACTGGTGTGTCCTCCCTAAGGAAGACCGCCTCTCCTGCTCTCAGTCTGGAAATAGGAGTAAAGAACATTATTTTTTTTCATGTCTCACTTGAGTTACCATTAGTTGATGACACCTAATTTTTAGATTGCTATAGGAATAATTTGATAATAATTTAAGCATTTAAAGGTAGATTATATAACTTAATATAATAACTTAACAATAGCTTTGTAGAAAAATTTACCATTCATTTTACATATATATATGTAAAATAATTAATTAATGACCAATTAATTTTTAATATCTGATTTTAGATCAGTAAGTCAGTTCCTATTGTTGAACATTTATAGTACTAGGAATGTATGTGATTTCATTTACATGAATCATGATACATATTGGAAGAAATATATGAAAAAGGGACATAGATATGTTTCTTAGTGATTTGTACTCTCCTAGTTTGGAAAAATGTGGGTGGCAATCAAGAGTCGATTGTAGTAAACTACAGCTACAGAACACTAAATGTATAGCCGGCAAGTGCTTGTGCATTTAAAATAACTACTTCTACAGTTTTCTTACTTGTACATATTTACCAATTTTGTCATAGCAAAAAAGAAAGAAAAGAAAAAAGGAAAAAAATTAAAGAGCACATTACCAACTGCCTAGTTACAATTAATTGAACTTTCCCCCCATTTTCTTTTCATGTTAGGAACTTAACACAGTTTAAACAATGAGAGAAAAGCAAGCAGTTTGTTGTTGTTATTGTTGTTATTATTTGATAGCTACAATAACAAATGTGTTCAATCACTTTGCTCAGTCCAATGGTTGGATGAGAGCATCCACCCCTGAATTTGTATCCAAATTCTGTATTTGTCAGGTTCTGCCAGGGTCTCTCAGGAGACAGCTTTATCAGGCTCCTGTCAGCAAGCACTTTTTGGCATCCACACTAGTGTCTGGGTTTGGTGACTATATATGGGATGGATCCCCAAGTGGGGCAGTCACTGGATGGTCTTTCCTTAGGTCTCTGCTCCGTACTTTGTATCCATATTTCTTCCATGAGAATTTGTTCCCCCTTCTAAGAAGAACTGAAGCATCCATGCTTCGTTCTTCTTTCTTCTTGAGCTTCATGTGATCTGTGAATTGTATCTTGGGTATTGTGAACTTCTGGGCTAATATCCACTTATCAATGAGTGCATACCATGTGTGTTCTTTTGTGATTGGGTTACCTCACTCAGAGTGGTATTTTCTAGTCCCATCCATTTGCCTAAGAATTTCAAGAAGTCATTGTTTTTAATAGCTGAGTAGCTTGCTCTTATCTCTAAGACAATGAGCCATCTCCATTCCCTTTTGCTGGGGTAGATGTAGTACATGTGGAACTGCTTAAATGTCTATCACTAGGAATTCTGATGTCAGTTACATTACCAAACAACATATGAGTGTCATGATATTATTCTAGAACATTCCAATGAAGGAAAGTTTTACAATATAATATTAATAATAAAACCTACATGTCATAAGAAGAGGCCAGGAATAGAATAAGAGTTAAGAAGGTCACTTATGAATATGGATTAAAAATTTAAAGTATCATTGAATCCAAAATTTTTATTTAAAAGTATAATATTATATTCTTTTTTAAATTATTTTCTTTATTTACATTTCAAATGTTATCCCCTTTCCTGGTTTCCTCTTCGAAAATCTCCTATCCCATCCCCCATCTCCCTGCTCACCAACCCACCCACCCACTCACACTTCCCTGTCCTGGTTTTCTCCTACACTGGGGCATAGAGCCTTCACAGGACCAAGGGCCTCCAACTGATGTCCAAGAAGGCCATCCTCTGCTATATATGCAGCTTGAGCAATGAGTTCCACCATGTATACTCTTTGGTTGGTGGTTTAGTTCCTGGGAGATCTGGGGGTTCTGGTTGGTTCATATTGTTGTTTCTCCTGTGGGACAGCAAACCCCTTCAGCTCCTTCAGCCCTTTCTCTACCTCCTCCATTGGGGACCTTGTGCTTAGTCCAAATGTTGGCTGCAAGCATCTTCCTCTGTATTTGTCAGGCACTGACAGAGCCTCTCAGGAGACAGCTATATCAGACTCCCGTCAACAAGCACTTGCTGGCATCCACAATAGTGTCTGGGTTTGGTGACTGTCTATGGGATGGATCCCCAGGTGGGGCAGTCTCTGGATGGCCTTTCCTTCCGTCTCTGCTCCACACTTTGTCTCTGTATCTTCTCCCATGAATATTCTTAACAGGTAAGCTTTATTGTAGGAATAAAATGAGAGTTCACTAAATATTTATAGTACATTAAAATGAAAAACATAAGTCAAGTTAAAGGGAGATAAATTGTTTTATGAGAATAACTTAGTGTAAGCAGAAATGAACAAGCATGGAGGTTTCAAAAAGTGACTAAATCAGACACAATTGCATTAACAACACAAGTTAATGTTTGAATAATATGAAGCTAAAATTATGTTTTTGTTTTGATCATTACTATCTATATTTCACTCAATATGTACATATTGTGGGATAAAAGAAAAATAAAGATTTCTTGGCTGCTATAGTGAAATATTAAATATTTAAGAATAGGAATCTTGTTAATTTTTACCACATAGTTAAATATTTAGAGATTCCGTATCTGATAAGTGGAATAATTTTTGTTTCCTACTGCATATGTGAACTAAACGTGTGTTTTAGGTCATCTAAGTGAATTCTATGAATTAATTCTAAAGTTTTCCTAGTTGAATCTTTACAAATTTCTCTGTAGACAGTCCTGACTAGCAAGAATGAAATGATGGTTCCTGTAGTTCAATGTTAGCAGAAATGCCACCCATATTCTACACAAACTATTGGGCTTATTCTAGCAAATAACTAGGCTATGATTTAGAAGGACATTTCTGATATACTCTATTGATTACTTTGGGTAGAATAAATTCTTTCGCTCCGGGGAACTTTAAAGGATGCATAGACCGATGCTTAAGTCTAATCAAAGCAAACTGACACAAGAATAGAAATAGTGTCTTGTGACATATGTCCTTTTGTGACGATTCCTACTTGACAGAGATGCTACACCTTCTGATAGTTCTTTCACTCCACTCACTAGGTACAGTGTTGTAACAATCTTGGAGATGGAGTATACTCAGAGTCTATAGTTCTTCCAGAGTTTTGACATTCTAATTAAATCCAAGAAGAGACTGAAAAGCCAAACAAGATGCTATGTCTTACTCTCTTTAGTTGTAATTCTATGGCTCTTGAGAAGCTATGATAACTAAAAGAAGACTACAATATCAAAGGAGAGATGGGAAAAATCTTAAAGTGTCTTTCAATATTATCATTTTTCTTGTTTCAGAAAGTTATTATGAGGACTAAAGAATGTATATAATAAAATCATCTTGGCATTTGCAAAACACTATATAAATCATGTTCCTATGAATACTGACACCTTCATTTCTGTAAGCCTGTTGAAAAAACAGCATTATTATTAACTAGTGAATCTAGCTAATTTGTAATTTGTAAATTTTTATTTAAAAGTATAATGCTGTATTCTTAACAAATATTAAAAGGATTTAAAATTAGAGTTCACTAAACATTTATAGTATATTAATTTTATTATCTGTAACTGTATTAACATCTAGTAAATCTAGCTAATTTATAATTAAAATTTTTATTAAAATTTAAAATTAAACAGATGATATCTCTTAGAAATTTGACTGGATCCAAAGACATTACGAGAAAGCAAACCAAAGCCGGGCGTGGTGGCACACACCTTTAATCCCAGCACTTGGGAGGCAGAGGCAGGCGGATTTCTGAGTTTGAGGCCAGCCTGGTCTACAAAGTGAGTTCTAGGACAGCCAGAGCTATACAGAGAAACCTTGTCTCAGAAAAAAAAAAAAAAAAAAAAGTAAAAAAGAAAAGAAAAAAAGAAAAAAAAAAAGCTGGCGGAATCCTGTCAGTGCTGGCCTCTTGGATTGGAGTACCCCAGAAGGCTACAAAGAATGAGTGAGAAATTCTTGTACATTGTAGGATGAATGTGTTCCCATAGGAGTAAATGGAAGTCTTGCCAAGGAATGTTACAGAAGCAGAGTCCACATCAAATCCAAAACTGGAGCAGTCTAACCAAGAACTCTCCATCCTGCCTTCCATTGAGTCAGGATATGTTAAGTTTGACTGTAGGGGAATGCAGAGAGAGCGCGAGTGAACCCTGGAAGCCCTGTCTTCTCTCCTTCAGTTTCATTTTAAATCATATGCTACATCAGCCTCTAATAAGTATTCTTTTAGTTATCATAAAAGGTCCGCACCTTCACGGATAAAGCTACATTCAATGTCTTAAGAAGATAGAGGGTCCAGGGTAACAGTAAGACTACATCCCCAGTGAAGACTTTGCTTTTTAGCACCTGCAAAGAGGCAATTTAAAGTCCAAACTCCTCCTATGGGAAGATATTATAAGTAAATGCTGAAACCTTTAGAGAATTATAAATAAATGTACTCTTTAAAGTGCCCTAATGTGTATAATGAATAACAATATATTCACACTATTCTGAATTTGTATTCTTCACTAATAGGAGACACCATGTATATATTTTATTATATGAGCTGTTACTCATAACCCAATATTAACATTCATTGTTATTGTGCTTACCCCAAATTGGTGCTACTTCCTGTGCTCATCCATGGAGATGCTGTAAAATGGCTTCACGGCTTCCCTCGCAACCAACATGCCTCACTGCATGACTGTCAGAGCCCTGGGCAATGAACATCCGGTATACTGACCAGAGTTCAATGTGAAATGCCACCACCACAAACTGAGATCAATTCTTAGGTATAGATTGGATAAATTCTATACCTAGAACAGTTTACAAGTAATAATCTTGGATCTGTAACAAAGCATATTTTTAAAGTTCTCTTGGGAAATTAGTAAAATTACTTATTGAGTATAGCTAATGTGGTACTTATTAAATCGCTGAAAGAACTGGAGAGAGAGTACATATATATTGGAAGGATGTAGTAATAGCTAAGCTTGAAACATAAGCAAGACAACACAATTAACACAAACAAAGTAGATAGAGGGAAGATAATGGCTTGTGTTATAAGCAGATATTAAATGATGTAGACAAGATGCAAAATGAAGAGGAAAAACTCTGCATGTTACTTCAACCCTCTGGAAATTATGAAAAAAAAAATAAGTAAAATTAAAAACTATCCTGGAGGGAGTCACAAAGCTTCTGAGAGTAGCTAACCAATCTCTGATTTGACTTAAGGCTCACTCCATGAGCAGGAGCCCATACCCAACACTGCTTGGGTGACTATGAACCTGAAACTAGATAACCAAGGACCTAGGAAAAAAACCTACCAGTACTCATGCATCAGGGCCTTGCTCATCCATCATCAGAGAAGCTTCCTCCTGTAGCAGATGGGAACAAATACAGAGAACCACGGCCAGACTTTACGCAGAGAATAAGAAACTTTCAAACACTAAGCCCTAGATGGGATGCCTCAATCAAAACCTCCCCTTGGGCATCGGGAAAATCAGAGGAAGAGAAAAGAGATAGAAACGGGGGTAATGGGGGTGGTAATTGGTGATGGAGGACACAAAGAAAACAAATGGAAGGTCCTCTAAGTCACATGATAAAGTATGAATCCATGGAGACTGAAGCAGCAGCGTGCGTGAGGGGGGTTCCAGAGCTAAAAGGAGCCATGAACACATGCCCCCCATCCCTAAGGCAGAAGCAACCTCCAGCTGATAACCACTTGCACACGAAAGCTTGGCTTCCTCCAAGGAAGTCTCATTGAGGAGAAAAACTACTCTTCGAGGTAGGCTGCACGCCCAACAGTAGATGGCAAACAGAAAATGAAGTCACAGGAATTTTTGTGGGCTCCTTGTCTCGCAATATTATGACAGGACTTGTCATTTTACCCTACAGGTCATTTGCATATGGGTGTGGCTTCCAGCTAAGGGTTTTTATGGGATTTCTGAGTTTGGAAGAAGTGGGTCTCTGTATCTAAATTTATTTCTTGGGCCTTCTTCTGGGCTCTACTCCTGTTTGTATTGTCCAGTTCCAATGCGTTAGTTTTTGGTTTTATCTTCTTTTATTTTGTTTTATTTATTTATTATATTTCATTTTATTTTTTTATCTCTTAGAGGCAAGATGAGCGAGAGAGGGTATAGACCCCAGTGGGAGAGATGTTGGGGAGGAACTGAGTGGAATAGAAGGAGCGGAAGCTATGGTCAGGGATATATCTTATGAGATTAAATAAATAAATAAATAAATAAATAAATAAATAAATAAATAAATAAAACTGTTCATCATAAAAGGGAGAAAAGAGTAACAAGTGACCATAACTTGAAAAAGAATGATCAGTAAATTTTACTACAGATGAAAAATTATGATTTTAGGAGCAGTGAAATAAAGATCTGGCCTCAGTNGAAGAGAATATGCCTAGTCCTGCATTGACTTGAGGTGCCAGGGTAGGCTGGTACCCAGGAGAGGCCTCCCTCTTCTCAGGGANAAGGGGAGGGTTGAGGCTGTGTTTGTGGGGACTGGAGGGAGGGGGGACTCTGATCAAGATGTGAAGTAAATAAGTAAATTAATTAATAGAAAAATAGAGTGATATAGCCTAAGAAAAAAACTAAATAAAATCCTCAGCAAAGTTAGCATTCATGTCTTAAACCTGGCAATTCTAATTCACAATGATGCACTCCAGATACGCACCTGCAAATGATACGTTCAAAGATTTGTGCAATTCCTCTTCGTGAGACAAGCAAGGGATCTAGCTCATGTAATGTATGGTCTCTACCAAATGACGGCTGCTGACGTTTGGACCATATATGTCAGCAAAAGAACAACTAGCCAAAGTTCTAAAATAATAATAATGTACTATGCTTGTGGTAGATGAAAGCTAACTTCGTTTCCCAGGAGTTTAAAGCCACCACGAGAAAATGTCCTCTTCCGTGAGTCCTCCTCTGTGATAATCTAGTAAGTGACTAGATGTGAGAATGGGCAACTACTGTGTAGCTGGTAAGGAGTTAACCACACTTTCTGCCTAGCAATGTTTATATTAGGTATGTAGCTACAATCATTGTGTGCATATCAGACACAGAAAATCTCAAAGCTGCCTGCAGTAGGCCTCCTTGACTCTGTAACTTACTAAATTGGAAATTACTGTTTAGCTATGTTTGGATGAAGCATCAAAGACCGTGTATAATTGTTCGGCAGCATTTAAGAATAAACTTTTCATTCCATACCATCTGTCTCAGAGAAAAAGACTGAATTATTTGAAAACGCTCTCAAATCCTTTCCATACTCATTATTTCATACGGTAAGACAGCACTGAAGGCACAATATAACCTCTCTATTGCAGGAAATTATACCAAAGGCAGAATATTTTTTCCTGTACAGGAGACTGAAAAATGTTAATGAACTGCAAATTTCTACTTCAAACAATAAGGTTGACAAGTATATTTCTATTTCTCTATGCTATGTATTTTTTATTACAAATGTCTTGACATAAGCTGATTTAGGCTTTCAATTCATAGCGGATGATTATAGTCATCAAAATTTTATAAACCTGGTTTTGTTTCCTTGACTCTTATGCAAGATGCATAGATTTCTATTTACTTTTTACTCTTAAAATCACAAATACACACACACACACATATACATAGGTTGCCAATTTTTTATTTTATTTATTACTTATAATACTGCTATACTTTAGTCATTTTGCAATTAAAAGTAGAGGTGAAAAATTTGATTCTACCACTGAAATATATATACATATGTAATATATATGCACATATACATATATATACAGAGACATATATGTGTGTACATACACACACATAGATAGATAGATAGATAGATAGATAGATAGATAGATAGATAGATAGATAGATAGATAGATATCATATATAGATACCATATAGTATGTAAGGTTATGAAAAATAAAGCCATAATGTTTAATGGCAAATCTTCTGAGGCCCCCAACAACACATATACAGCAGAGGACTGCCAGGTCTAGACTCAGTCAGAGAAGATGAACCTAACCCTTGAGAGACTTGGAGCCCCAGGGAGTAGGGAGGTCTGGTGGAGGGATGGGGGTTGGGCACATCCTCTTGGAGACAGAGGGGAGGAGGTATGCGATGTAGAACGGCCACTGGGTGGACCTGGAAGGGGATAAAGTCTGAGCTGTAAAAAACTTAAACAGTAAAGAAAAGAACTTCTTTTTCCAAAGCAGAATAAGGGAATTCATTGTCATAATTCTAAACCTTATGTCAGCACCCTCAAGCAGGGAACTTGACACACGTGTAGAAGTGTGAATTTTTATAATCTTTTCTTAGTCTACAAAGTCTCTTTAAAAACAGCAGTTTCCAGGCAAACCATAAATGGGATCCTGACAATACAGACAGAACTAAGCATCAAATGAGTCATTCAACTAGAGACCCTGAAAGGCTTCCTCCTCCCCTTGACAGGAATTTTGCATTTAGACTTAAAAGAAATTCCCTTCAGAACCGTTGACCTAGGTTGATCTTTGCATTGAGAAAAGTTCTTTGTAAAAATGTAGATTCACACTTCTTTTTTGATATTCCTGGGTATTTCTTTTCTTTCTTTCTTTCTTTCTTTTTTTTTTTTTTTTTTTTTTTTTTTTTTTTTTTCAATTTTGGGGCATTCACATAAATAAGCCATAATGTTTAATGGTGTTCTGAGGCCCCCAACATATATACAGCAGAGGACTGCTGGGTCTGGACTTAGAGAAGATGCACCTTAACCCTCAAGAGACTTGGGGCCCAGAGATTGGGGAGGTCTGGTGGAGGGAACCTAGTCTAAGATGGTACCTGGTGTAAGCCCAAAATTCATTTAAACTTCTTCTATGCATACCTGAAGGTAATTCTATGCAATAGTTTCAGTGGGCCAGCATCCTGACTGCGGCATACCATATGAGCACGATGTGAACCTGCCCACATGAGGCACATGTCAGGACATGAACAGTTCAGCATTTCAGAGGACCGGCTTTTAGAGTAGAGAGGGTTGTATTTTACAATTTCTTTTGGATGTCTAATTAAACTATGAGTTCTTAAGAGGAAAACTTTATACCCCCAAAACAATAAAAGTTTAGCTTATCTCCTGCCACCATGGTCTTATGAGCAATCCCTTACAAAGACAGGTAAAATGAACAATTCAGTTCTGATGGAAAGAGCAAAGGCAGCCACATAAAAGATCAGGACTCACCAGGTCGTACTCATAGCTAAAGTAACCCAAAGTCATGCGGTGAAGCAGTTACACATAAAACCAGGAAACAGCAGCAGGTATCCCTTCAGGCCAGTCCACGATCTACAGGTGCCACAAGTCTTCCCTACCTTTCTGTTGTCATTGCAGTTCCAAGGGCACGTTTTTGAAGCCCATTTCAATCACAGGGTACGTGGCACATGTCTAAAAGTGGAATCTGGCATCTCATGGGAAAAATTCTCATCATTTTATTTATTTATTATGAATTGCTACCTAAAGAGTTCAAACTTTTTTTTTTCTGCTTACCCACACACAGGTCTACCCACAGATAGCCCTGGCCATTTGGCATTCACTACCACTGGGTAGAAATATTGTGTAACACATTCATGGTTCCTGGCACTAATGCTAATGTGTCTAATCCAATGTGTCCATTTTGATGAAGAAGAAGGTGCTACTCTTGAAACACGTTCACATGTTAGAGTCAAAGTCCAGTCTAAATCACCAGTGTCCATGTATAGTTAAAGACAAGTAACCATCCCACTGATAATTTTTCCCAAATCAGACCCATCACATATACAATGCTGATCAACTAAGTGCTAAGCTGTGGAAACCCATGCTTACTCGAGTTTCCCTGGGGGCCGTCTCTAGGAAACGGTAGGGTCGCACTGCCTTATTTCCTTTCTCCTGTTTTTTGTCTCCAGGAGCATGAACAGCTTACCTATTCCTCCACAAGGTCCAAGGCCCCAAGTGTCATCGTCACGGGCCTCAAGCCGGCCACCACGTACATATTTCACATCCGAGTGAGGACGGCGACAGGCTACAGTGGCTACAGTCAGAAGTTTGAATTTGAAACAGGAGATGAAAGTAAGTGTCACTCCAAGATGTGCTGCTAAAGTAAAATGCTCATTTAGGACTGTTCCAGATGATCTGATATTAGAAAGCCGGGTGGTCCGATTTCTAGCAGCCCTTCCAAATTGAGTGTGTTTCCTATAAATACCCACACAGTAGTTCGAGTTACCGTTTTGATGCTAATCAATAAATACCTTCTGAAATGCCTTGCTCTCAAACAGTCAATGTGTCACAAAAATGTCCCATTGTCAAATTTATCACTCATGCTATTACACAGCATCTTAATGGATGATGCAAGTCTGATTGTTCACCAATCCTGGCATCATAATATAATTCTAATGAAAACTGGGAAGAGATAAAGCCATGAAAAATTATTTCAGCACTCAGTTCAAAATACAGATGTTCGGCTTCTTGTCTCAGATCAATAAAAAGTGTCCAGTGTGAGACACGTTCCACCAATAGGTACACTACAAGATTAAATATAGATGCATGGGCTTTAAGATAAACTCACATTATTTCTACCATTCAACATACTGAAAGCCAAAGACAGAAGTAGACTAATATATAACATGCATATTAAAATCTATTAGTCATAAACCCAAATATACTATTAAGTACAAAGATCTATTATTCTTTAATCTCTATTGAGGACATTTTCTTTATTTTAGATATTTTCTTTATTTACATTTGTAATGTTATCCTCCTGGAATTCCCCTATACTGGGGCATCGAGCCTTCACAGGACCAGGGGTCTGTCTTCCCACTGATGACTAACTAGGCCATTCTCTGCTACATATGTGGTTGGAGCCATGTATCGGTCGTTCCATGTGGACTCTGGTTGGTGGTTTAGTCCCTGGGAGCTCTGGTTAGTTGAAATTGTTGTTCTTCCTATAGGGTTGCAAACACCTTCAGCTCCTTCAGTGCTTTCTCTAACTCCTCCATTGGGGATCCCGTGCTCAGTCCAATGGCTGGGTAGGAGCATCCATCTTTGTATTTACCAGGTTATGGCAAAGGCTCTCAGGAGACAGCTATATCAGGCTCCTATCAGCAAGCACTTGTTGGCATCCACAATAGTGTCTGGGTTTGGTGACTCTATATGGGATGGATCCCCAGGTGGGGCAGTCTCTGGATGGCCTTTCCTTCAGTCTCTGCTCCACACTTTGTTTCTGTATCTCCTCCCAGGGTATTTTGTTCAACCTTCTAAAAAGGACTGAAGCATTCATACTTTGGTCTTCCTTCTTCTTGAGCTTCACGTGGTCTGTGAATTGTATCTTGGGTATTCCAAGCTTCTGGCTAATATCCACTTATCAGTGAGTGCCTATCATGTGTGTTCTTTTGTGATTGGGTTACCTCACTCAGAATGATATTTTCTGCCTAAGAATGTCATGAAGTCGCTGTTCGCCAGTAGGATTTGCTGAAGGAGGCAGAGGCAAGAGGATCACAAGTTAAAAGCCAGCCTGGGCTACAGTCCAATATTTTTAATTCAAATGTTCATTTTCTTCCAAGATCTCTAAATGGTAAACCATGAGTACACAAAGGCCATAGCTCTTCAATTTACTGTTGTATCATTTAGAGTCTCACACAGAGCATGTGTTTTAGATACTCTACACATTGTTTGTGGGCATACATACTACCTATACATGACAAGTGGGTAGGGAAAAACATTTGATGGGATGTGGCAGGAACACTTCTTTGAGTAATTTTACATTGATTTCATTGTGCCGTTGTACATAGTGATAGATAAAATGTATTCTTAATAGCCTTAACGACTATCACAACATTTAAATACCTACATCCTAAGTATTCTTTTTATTGTTTAATTTGATCTTTCTCCTAAAATCTTTCTTCTTCTCCACTGGAGTTTATATTTGGTCATATAACAGAATGTTACATATTCTTTAGCCACTAAATACTGAAGGTTTTGAATTGAAGCTGGCTTAACACCAGGCATGTGCATAATTCTACACTAAACGTTTTATAAAAATTATTTCCTTTAATTCTAACAGCAGCATGCCTTTTTTAGAAACATAATTAGCTGCATCCATAATTGTATAGTAGGCAGTAGTGAAGGTAACAGATGAAAGCCCCAGAACCGCCTAACAATAGCAGCAGAAGACAGTGAACGCTGTGTCCCGAGTACGAAAGTCACTTTGATTAGACCCTTAAGAAGACAAAGAGTCTAAGAAGGATCCAAAAAATGTTTGTCTAAATCTGGAGTCTGGGTACATGAAACAGTTTCTAGTCAATTTACAGCAAGAAGAAAAATCATTTAAAGGCTCATTTTTTTAGTGTACTAGCTCAAAATGGCATTTTAAAGCATGTTTATGCACAGAAGAGAATTCAGTGAACAATGCCCTGGTAGGATGGGGGGGGTGCAGTTTGCCATAATTTAATAATATGATGATATGTACCCCAGTTGATAGCATCTGTCTCTGCCTCTTCATATTCTCCTAGCTCATGTGTAAATTTTTATAGCTTTAGTTTCTCAAGTAGGATATGAACTATTATGATGTCAACTTTATTACTAAGTTCTCCCTTGTGTCTTCCATTTAATTAACTAACTTTATAATACACTCATAGAGAATGGGTAGGGGGTTGGGGGACTAACCTCTCTCATTTAATGGCTTGTTTCAAATATTTTAAAGCAAGCAGAATTGTTTACTATTCTGTTCTCTCTAGCTGTATCTATTTTACTTTATTCAGGCTATAATTTAATAATAAAAACAAGAAAATAAAGAATAGATTAATTCTATTACAAAATTATAATGATGCTATTAACAATTATTAACAATTAATAAATACTATCTTATATAATATCTTTTGTTCTTCAAGGTCAGTGCCTTCACTTATATACATATTCATTCATTCATTCATTCATTCATTCACTATTGCATCATTAAAATATGCTAATAGAAGGTATATAACAGATATAAAGACTATTAATTATAGTTGCTATTCTATAAAAATAGCTTACTTGAGCTAGCTTGGTAGCTTTCTTTTCTCCTTTTTAAGAACAACATCATTACATATGTATATATGGAGAGATATACTGATGATAGATTAATAATAGATATTGATTGATAAATGTCTGTTTAGTTGCATACATAACATAGTGACACATTATTTTTTTATGGTAAGCCCTGTATTAGGCAAATATCTAAATATTTTGTCACTCATGGTATTTATTGGTTGCCAGTTTTACACTGGGCTTGTTATATACCATGCTTCATCCCTTTATACTTTGGTTATGATAGAGTTAACAAAATTAGAAAAAATATTAATAATAGTAATAAATAAGAAAACAGTATATATTTTATGTGGATACTCTTGAAATACATATAGAAACACAGTGTAGATGATAAGATATTTTTCAAAATTAAAATAGAGTGTTACTAATACCCCCAAATTACCAAGTGCAGTTCATTTTGATGAATGAACCTTTCGAGAATGTGAATTACCTCAAACTTGTCAATATCCTTATAGTCAGAAATTTTAATGAATAAAAATTAAAATTAAAAACTATCTATATCACTAATATTTTCCATATCCTTAACCATGTTTTAAAATATATTTCATAAATTTTAAGATAATTTGTTAAAATTATATATTAAAAGGAATGAAAATTTTTAAATATTATATGAAATCAAACATTTATTTAAATAACTGTATTTATCTCATATTGATATCATTTTAGAGTCTCAGTTTATAATGATACATAAGTACACTTAAATATGAAATAAAATATTGTCAGATTATAGCTATAACTGTACTTTGCACTCTAGAAAATAATTCTCAAGCTATCCAATAGAAGCAGAATCCATAGTTAAAGGCCAACATTATTGGAGTCCTACATATGATGACTGGCTATTTAATAGTTGCCTAGCCCTAATTGTTATCCAGGTGACCTGGGAGAGCCAATACAATACTTTTCCCTGAAAATGTTTTTACATTGTGTAAATTTAGGTTTCACCTCTAGGGCTATATAAAGCACTTTTATAGCCCAAAAGCTACATCTGTCAGTTATTTAAAATGTACAGTAACTGAGTCTTAATGACTAACTTGTTTTATATATCATGAAATAAACACAGTAAAAGCATCATGATTAGCATTAGCCAACTAAGATTTGAACTGCTGAATTGCAGCAATATTTAAAAGAACCAAATCCTGCATTAAACCTAAAATGGATTATAGATCTGAATGAATGCCTAATCATTTAAGTATTTTGCAAACATCTGTAAAAATTAGCTAATGTATTATGGTCTGATTAGAAGCAATTGGCTCACTTGAACAGGACGCTGATGAGAGTGTGATCCTGAATGTTAAGATACAAGATGACTTTTACTTGTCTCTTTCCTTATGCATCCTTCATGTTTCATTTTTTTATATGCTCCATTTTGTATACATATAACCCCTAAATCATTGGTGACTAAATAATCATATTTTATTGAATAAAATATTAATTTCTCAACAGGTATTCATCTTTCTCTAAATCTATTCACAGTAGACACCATTTCTGTCATTTCTTCTCAAGTTAACATGATTCTGAAAGTAGGCTTGTTTGGATACTTCAAATATAAAGGTTTTGTAATCTCATCTTATCTCAGGTTTCCAGTATATCCAATGGCAACATTAAGAAAACTATTATACTACTGAAGTTTAGACTAGCTCACCTATTTCTTGACATAGTCCTGAAGAGCAAGAAACTATCTCTCTTTGGGGGATTTTTCTCTAATATTTTATTATGCAAGGGCTAAATTCATTACTATAGTAACCTCTTTGAAATGAACAGGGATAATTTACTTCGTTACTCATATAAACAGTATTACTAGCTTTGTTTCCAGTAACAATGAAATTAGGGAGTCATGTAGATGTATAATATATACAATTTTAGTTATAAATTAGTTACTTGTGAAATTTGAGAATACATGTGAGGGAGAAAGTATTTTTTAAATGTATTTCCTTCTTAAATTTATTTTTAAAATCTCTATTCCATTTGGCTTAGTCTGTTGGTTCAAACACAATCTGTACTGCTTCAGTTGCCTAGAGTAAAGTTAGCTGCATCATTATTAACAGCAGCCAGAAATTTTGGAATGATTATTAATGGTGGACCATGAAGCAGAGAGAAGACCAACTGACCCTGGTGGAACAATAAAAAAGTTAATTAATCAAGTAGTCGGTATATTTCATATTTATGAGTCTACTCAAAGGAGGACAAATTCCAGGGTATAACACATTAATTTTGAATTATCTCCAATCAATAGTGCACTTTCTGAGTTGACAGCTGTAGCTATCTAAAGACAAAAATCAGTGAAAAGGAAGGCTTTCCTAGTATCAGATTTTCAAACGACACAGTAATCTGTCTTATGGAGTAATACAGGTTCTTTCTAACAAAAGTGTGTGCTAAAGGTAGGACTTGTGTTGGCTAAGTGATAAAAGAACTTGCTGATTTATATAGTATGTTGGGACAGAAGTCTAATATGATTGCTACCATTGAGACTCTAAAACATGATATTTGTTGATTTTGAATTATTTCTCAAGCATTTTTCATTTTTTAATGAAAGTTATCTTGCCAGTTATATGGCTCAAAACCTGAAGAATGTGGAAGAACAGTCCACTTATTTTCCATATGTAGTAAGTGATGAAATGACCAAGTTCAGACCCTTTCGTGCCAATGCCTACAACCAAGACTTACCTTTTGTTCATTCAACATCTCTGTGTATTTTATTTACTTCTGTCATTCCTTTTCATTTTCTACATGATTGGTTTGTCTTTGTTCTCATCCTGTACCTCCCTATAATTGATTATATTCCTCTCTTAGCAAACATAATTTTGAATGTAAAGGTAGATGATTAGGAAGTTATAATATGTATCAAGCATGAAGTTTTAAGAGCTATGAGATATTTTCATTCACTCATGTGTATTAATGCACACATGACAGGCTAAAAATATGAAGCTTTAAAGGGGGCAAATTAATGCAGTTAGCATCATTTGATTATCTATGAAGGATATAGAAGAATAAGTACTATTTGCCCAGAAAAATAGAAGTCTCCCTTTAAGGAAAACTGTATTGGAAAAAAAGGATACTTTGTTTCAATTTTGTGAGATAAAATAAAGATTTGAAAAGAAAGGAACTAGGCTTATGTACCATGAGACAGACTGAATATCTTAATATGAAAAATATTAATGATTATAACTTGCTAAATGGCCTGGAAAGAAAATCATTAATGATTACCAGATACTTAGAAGCTGTACTGTAAAACATAAATTTTAAAATACAATGTTAGAATTTGGTTTATACATAAAAGCAAAGTAACAAACAAGTGACTCTACTAATAAAGAAGACAGATGGTGATATATGTTGAAAATACATAATTCATGTATTCATCATAGCTTGGATAATAATTGTTTTACTGTACATGGGGGGAAATGTCTTTTTTGCTTATTTTTTTATTTGATGTGTGTGTGCATGTATGTATGTGTGTACATTAAGCCAATTTCAATTAAACAACACAATTTCAGCTGCATTCTCTATGATGTCCATTAGGTACTCAGTAACTTCATTTGTAGATGAAATATGAACTCTGATCAACATTTTTATATTATTATTTTTATACCTTTCCTGTTGCTTTACATGCAACTGGCAAAGAAAGGCATTCTGTGAATGACAAAAGGACTAATGTTACTCATGGGACATCTAACAGTTATTTCAAATTACATACATTTTATCATTCTCTATACAAGCCCTCAGTATTCACTATTTTGTAAACTGTTTTACTCACCTTACATTCTGATTGCTCTCCCCCATCCTCCCTCACACAGTCGTCCCTCCCTCTCTCCATTTACTCTGAGAGAGTAGAGTTCCCCCCTGGGTATCCTTCCACCATGCCACATCAAGTTTCTGCAGGGCTAAGTGTTACCTCTCACACTGAGGCCATATAAGACAGCTCAGTTAGGGGAAATAGTCCACAGACAGGCAACATCTTTAGGGATAGCCACCACTCCAAGTTGTTCAGGATCCACATGAGAACTGAACTGCAAATCTGCTACATATGTGTGTGGAAGGGGAGGTGCTTAGTTTCAGTCTGCTTGTGATGTTTGGTTAGTGGTTTAGTCTCTGAGAACCCCCAAGCACCCAGGTTAGTTGACTCTTGGTCTTTCTGTCTTCCTGTGGAGTTCCTATCCCCTTAAGGACCTTTAATTCTTCTATAACTCATATAAGAGTCATCAACCTCCATCCAATATCTGTATCTGTTTTAGTTAGCTGAAGGGTGGAACCTCTCAGAAAAGATATATGCAAGGCTCAAGTCTGCAAGCATAACAAAGTATCATTAGTAGTGTCAGGAGTTGGTGCTTGCCCATGGGATGGGTCTCAAGTTGGGCTGGTTACTTGCTGGCCATTCCCTCAGTCTCTGCTCCATGGCCTATCCCTGATTTTCTTGTAGACAGGATAAATTTTGGGTTGAACATTTTGCGGATGGATTTGTATCCCCATTGCTCCAGTGGGGTTCCTGCCTGGTAACAGGAGGTGTCCTCTTCATGTTCATATGAGCTGTGAGTCTCAGCTAAGATCACTATCCTGGGGGAGACAAGAGAGAGGGGCAAAGGGCCAGGAGAATGAATGGAAATCTGCATTATTCTCTATTTTGTTTTTGTCTCTTATATACATATATTAGCAAGAAGCCATATGTGGAATGCTCAAGACCTTCATGAAACTCACCTGACAGCCATATTACAGACTTACTGACAGAGGTCTTTATGTCATTCACAAAATTTGATTCTAATTCGACTTGATTTGAGATGGATTTTCTTCTATCAGCTATCATATAAATTGTCTAAATTTCTCTGTCAAAGTTATTTGACTTTAAACCACTGGATTCTTCTAAGGAACAAAAATCTTCAAAGGACATTTAGCAGAAAAAAAATACATGCTTGGTGTAAAAGTTGAAGATTTGAAACCATTCTTCAGGCACAAGAATCTTCTTTATTGGCTAGTGGGTTTTTAATGGCACAGTTTAATTCTTACAAAGCACAAAGCACAACCAAATTTCTCCTGATAACCACATGGAAGCCATCTTCCATACTATAGCACATATGAGCTGCTACTGACTCCTCACTGCCACAGAAGCATGATCAGGAATAGACTAAAGAAGGAGCTGGAGTGGGATATTGACAATGTGAAGTTAAGGGACAGTGTTTAAAGACACGAGGGACTTCCCCTACTGTTAAGTGGCACACAGTGATGACACATGGATAGTGCCCTATAAAAAAGGCTGGAAACATTTGTTGCCAACATGCAGCTGTCATTGAGGAGGCAACAGCCTGCAAAGACAACACAGCTTAGGTTTCTGTTAGAGTCCACCCCACACTGAATTTAGCCAACATAGTAGTCCATCATTCCCCAGAACTGATAAATTTGAGTCGAATGAAATTGTCAAAATAGAGAACAGGTTAGAGGTATTTTATGTGGACATACATAAATCTTAACTATGATAATAATGTCAAAACTTAAAGATATACTTTAAACTTTCCCCAGCACTACTCAGAAGTAAAATCATTTTAAACAATCTATACTATCTTTTTTTTTTAATTTGTACTAACCTACAGCAGATCATCCATTTTTATTTTTGTCTTGCTGTGAAGTTATAATACTGAATGGGCAGATTTTTAAAAATATATCCAGGCAGAACTCCTCAGAGGCATGTGTGAAGAATTAAGAAACAGCCTAAATATTTGCCACACTTTACTTTTCCAAGATATTTCAGTATGGTTTATATGATTCTACTTAGCAAAATCACAGAAGCCCTGTAAAGGATTTAGCTGTGTGTGCAAAAACCCCCACATGTATCTGTGAGCACATTATTACACTATAAAGTAAGGCCAGTAGCAGAGAATGCCCACCTTGCTTCCAGATAGGAAACAGCTGATACGTCATAAAATGAAATGCTTACTCTTCTGTGCTTTTTAGAAAAACTGAGAACCCATTTAGAATTTGTCTTGCACTATAGTTATTTTTGTGTCATACATTTGCTGAATACATAGTCAGGAAATACCCTAAATCATTTTCAACCATTACACATATTAAATTAATACAAAATGCTATAATATTACTTACTAAGCTAGAATATATACATTCTGTCCCTAACTGTATTTTAAAACTGAGATTTACAAATGAAATGCACAGTATTCTAGATATCACTTTGTAAATTATCCTGGGAACTTAAAAGAGTAGAAATTTGATTTTTTTTTCTTAAATTGAATGGGGCCAAAAGTAAAAGTCATTTGACAAAAAGGTATAATAGGCTGAATACTCAATTGGCCTGTGTATTATTTCATCTCTTCACTCAATTAAAACCGATCAGGAAATAGCCATAGCAAATACTGTGGTAGGCACTGAAAAATCAAAGATCAAAATGGATGAACTTGCTCCCTGTTTCCATGAATTTTATTGATAAAGTCAGAGAATAAAATACAACTATAAATCAGTGGACAAAGAGGAAGGAGAAAAGAGAGAGTGCCAGTGCCAGTGCCAGCCTTGGCTGTTCCTCTTTCTTCTTGGTTCTCTCTTGAGGTAGCAGAGAAAGAAAAGCTTTGGCAGGGGCAAGACTTGATCTTGTGGGATATTTGAGGTTGCTGAATAATAATAATAAAATGTTTACCTATCTTAAGTCTAAGTCACTTTGCTTCCATAGCTGATTTGCCTGTTTCTCTGAGGCCAGAAGTTGCAGTCTCTGACCCTTAAAACCTCATAGTAAAACAGCAGGGCATTAAGTAAAGTAGCCTTCCATCCCTTCAGGAACTGTGTGATTCTAAGTCCCAGAGTGCTAGTTGAAGTTACAGTAAGAAAACGAACACTTTAAAAAGTAATTTTGGCCTTTATTTCTAAGTTCTTCAGTTCTCCAAAACTTTTCTACAAAAGTTCTCTAATAAGTTCTCTAAAAGTTCTCTCTACTCTCTTCTTCTAATCTTGCTCTTTCCCCCTGCTTTGATGTCACAACAATGCCCTTATTCTCAATACCTGTATTCCCAATCCTATGCCTTTTATTCTAATGCTAATATTCCCAATGCCTTTATTTTTAAGTTTTTTTCTAGAAGTTTTCTAAGAAAATATCTCTAAAAAGTTCTTCTCACTAAAATGTTCTTCTTGAGTTCAGTTCTGTCTGCTCTTTGTCCTCAGCGCGCATGCGCGCGCGCACACACACACACACACACACACATATATATATATATATATATATATATATATATATATATATATATATATATTTCAGAATGCATGATCACATGATAAAAAGTTCACCACAGGTTTACACATAAATTCAAATCATACTAGAATAAGTAATTTACAACAGAGAATGTTTACATACATGTCCATTAAGCGTAATTATCTGGCTAAACATTCATCATCTGTCACTAGCTCTACAGGTTCATTGAAAGGTAAAAACTGTAACTTTTGCGACTAAGGTATTAGTGAAGTTTCATGTAGATAACACCAGTCAATATTTGATCTTCTGTCCTTGGACCTATAGTAAATCATTAGTTCTCTTTTTATGACCTTTGATTAATTGTTTTACAGTCTCTTGGAATATGCTCTAAGTGTGGGTGCCTGTTTGCTATCTCAGAAGCAATTTACTCATGACACTTGAAGACTGGTAGAGTACTCATTGCAATTTTGATTATCAGAGAGGTTTGAATAATATTCCTATTATAAAAAAGCTTAATAATTACTAATATCATTTTAGTAATTTTTATAGGATCATCATTAAGAATTAAGAAATCATCTATTTGTCTATATAGCATCATTACAAGACAGTACATAGTTGTAGTTCTGCAGAAATCTGCTCAAAAGGGTGGGATAACACCTAGCGATATATATGTGTGTGTGTGTGTGTGTGTGTGTGTGTGTAGTAATAACAGGAAGGCATATTATAGCAAAAATCTTTCTTCATATGAAATCTTTACCTCGCCTAAAGAAGCAAATCTATCATTATCTTAAATAGTCCATGGCATGGAAGGAGTTACAGAGACAAAGTTTGGAGCTAAGATGAAAGGATGGACCATCCAGAAACTACCCCACCTAGGGACCATCCCATAATCAGCCACCAAATGCAGACACTATTACATATGCCAGCAAGATTTTGCTGAAAGGACACTGATATAGCTGTCTCTTGTGAGGCTATGCCAGTGCCTGGAAAACCCAGAAGTGGATGCTCACAGTTAGTTATCGAATGGAACACAGGGCCCCCAATAGAGGAGTTAGAGAAAATACCCAAGGAGCTGAAGGGGTCTGCAACCCTATATGTGGAACAACAATATGAACTAACAAGTGCCCCCAGAGCTCGTGTCTCTAGCTGCATATGTAGCAGAAGATGGCCTAGTCAGCCATCATTAGGAATAGAGGCCCCTTGGTCTTGCAAACTTTATATGCCCCAGTACAGGGGAACACCAGGGCCAAGAAGGGGGAATTGGTGGGTAGGGGAGCAGGGGGCGGGTATAGGGGACTTTGTGGATAGCATTTGAAATGTAAATGTAGTAAATACCCAATAAAAATTGGAAAAAATATAATCCATGGCAGAATCATTTCAGGAAGATCACCTGCTAGTTTTTAACTTCTCTTTGATGGCTCCTGGCAAGAGAGAAATGTAAACACACTTGTCCTGGGAAACTTAAAAAAGAGTATTAAGCCTAAAGGAGACTCTACAGTTAAATAAAACTTGACCTTGACAGTGAAGATGTGATTAACTGTATGAATGGATTAATGTATTTACAAGGACAAAACATTCTTCAACATTTAATGGTCCCATATGATACCATGTCTTTATATATCATAATGCATATGAATATCAGCATGAGCTTAAAGGAGACAAAAGTTGTCCAAACAATAGCCACAAAGCTCTGACTTGAGAATAAGCACTCTCTTTTGATATGCCCTTCTAAACTTACAACTTGCTGTATTTCTTAGAACTAACAACTTGATGAGTGAGAGAAAGATCAGGGGTTAGTAGTGGTTAAGATGATGTATAGGTACAAGAAATGCAAGTCATTATCAATGCTATATTTCATCTTTCTACTGAGGCTAAAATTTCCTGGTTTCCCATTTTTCTTCCACTCACCTGTAATTGTGACAAAAGGCAAGCTATCCAGGGCAAGCTTCCCATAAGTAAGTTGTCTAGAACCAAAGCTAACACATCTAATTATTTCTTTACATTTATTTTATCCACACCAAATACAGTTTTCTAAATATCTTTTTATTGTCATCCTGTTATCACTTTCCACTTCCCTAGAGACTATTTCAACCTTCAGAATTCACATACTGAAAATACAGGAATCTTAGGAATTATCAATTTAAATTCTAACTCATGCTTGCTCTCTGCCAGCATGCAAACCTGCATATCTCTCCTTGACAGTTCATATTTAGTCTTTGGAATTTCAAGACACACTGAATTATGGCCTTTTCACCAGAGGCTCCAGAGAAAAGTACAGCAAAGCCACCTCATGTCAAGCCTGCAATGAAATTGTTGCAGAAATCTTGGAAATTAAGTTATCCGGAAGACTTTATGAATCTAGGTGGAAGGGAGGTAATGGAGATGTGCTAGCAAAACAAAAGAAGATACTAGTGTCACACAAAGTGTCACTGGCTTGTCTATGAGCTACTTCGTTGCATATTATAACTGGTGGAGACAGACTGATACACTCAAAAAGGCAGCATAAGACATAGTCTCATTGCTCATGAAGTCTGAATTCTATAAGCCTTAGTTTCTCCTCAACCAAAAAATTTTAAAAGTCGCTATAATACTTTCCTTTTCTTTAAAAATGGGAAATTCTCGCAAAATAATTTAAGATCTGCATGGGATCTGTGAGGGTTTGCTCAGCCCAGGGAGTGGCACTATGAGAAAGTGTAGCCCTGTTGGAGTAGATGTGACCTTGTTGGAGTAGGTATGCTACTGTGGGTGTGGGCTATAAAACCCTCATCCTAGCTGCCTGGACGTCAGTATACTACTAGCAGCCTTCCAATGAAGATGTAGAACTCTCAACTCCTCCTGCACCATGCCTACCTAGATGCTGCCATGGTCCCACCTTGATGATAATGGACTGAACCTCTGAACCTGTAAGCCAGTCCCAATTAAATATTTTCTTTATAAGATTTTCCTTGGCCATGGTGTCTGTTCACAGCAGAAAAAACTTAAGGCAGGATCTACTCTGGATAAGCATTTAAACCTGCCCAGTTATTGTTGCTGGTTTTTTTGTTCTGTTTTTTGTTTGTTTGTTTGTTTTGTTTTTTAGTTTGATTTGCTTTGGTTTTGGTTTTTGTGGAGTTTGTGGGTATTTACGGGGGTTGTTTATTTGTTGTAGGTTTTTTGTTTTATTTATTTTTGGTTTGGTTTTTAGTTTTGCTGGTATTGGAGCATAAATAATCAATTTGGACAGTTTAAGTGTTAGACTCATTAAGCATATATTCATGTTCTGTATAGTCATCTATCTACCAATTCAGTTTTCTTTAAATCCCACTCTGTATTCAAATAAAATATTCTTTACGTGATGGAGATATCAAAGAAATAATCATGAATATGCTTCTCTAGAAGTTACATTCTCAAGGGCAGGGAGATACAATGAATAAACAATAAGAAAAATAGCTAATGCTTCAGGTGATACAGAACTAGAGTGCTGTAGGGAGACCCCTTGAGCACCAGGTGCTTTATTCCCTCTGGTATTGGAAGCCTTGATGAGAGCTCATAGCTACAGACACTTTACCTGGCCTAAAACAGATGCATACCATAGAATCATGACAGTATCAAACCCCCACCCCAGCCCCAGGAGCAGATAGAATCCAAGTTTGCTCAATGTAAGTCACAGAGATCTCTTTGCTTCAGTGAGGGGCAATTCTGAAGAGCTTAGGAACTTGAGAACTCCCAGACATTTGCTGTGTTGTTTTTTGCTTCCACATGGCAGATATACTGCTACATGGATCACTTCCTGCTATATGGATCCCTTACTGCTATATGGATCCTTTACTGCTATATGGATCCCTTATTGCTACATGGATACCTTTCTGCTACATGGATCTCTTCCTACTACATGGAGGATCCCTTTCTGCTTCCCATACTCCCCCATGCATCCTTACTGAGACAACTTCTCATAACCCTATCAAATTCAGGGCTGCTGTACATAGTTCATATTGAATGCTACCTGAGATCATTAATGAAAGATCCTTTGAGGAAGAGCAAGACTGAAAAGCAATATGAAGAGTGCCTACTTTCTACATGAGACCATCACTCTGCAGTCCAACACACATAACACCTGAGAATTCAATGCTGACTGTCATGATCAGAACGGTAAGCAAGTAATCCCGTGGAAACTTCATGGAAACTTCATGAAGAATAGTCTTGCTTCATCATGAAAGAACCGGAAGTACACAAATACCAAGAAAGAAATAAGAAAAATTTTCACAGTAGCAAAAGATCCATGCTATTCTATTTGATAGATATTTCACAGATGAACAGATTCATAAATAGAACAACAATAGAGGAATTATAGAAACATAGTTTAAATCCATATTTATACTTGAATGGAAATTCCCACAATATAAATTTTGAGGTTACACTTTCTAAACACCAGAGTTGGTTGTGCCACTGCAATGTTCTATGATGTAGCTTCCACATCTGGAAAATGGGAATGAGAATTCCACCTAATTTCTAGTCTTCTTTTGAGCATCAATGCTTATTGATTGCTATCGTTATATGTTATTAATGAATTATTGTTTCCACCTCTAAAATAGCATTCTCAAAGCAATACTATATTTTTTTAAAAAATGAAACAATATCCTGTAACTTTTTGTCATCTAAACTCCTTCAACAGAACAACCTTCAAGTAACTGTCTTTTTTTTTTTCATTTGACACTTATTTTCTATGGACATCAGGGATGTTTGCATGTTAGATTTCATTTAATTTTTATGGGTGAGATATAAACATTAGTATAATTCCAAAAATATATTGACCTCATAGAATTTAATTTAACAAATGAGGCTCCACACTTCAACTTCTGATAGTCTAGATATTTTTCCTAGCACAGGATCCAATATACCAGGGAGATTATGTCAGACCTATGTCAATATTATCATTTAATGACCCAGAGCTACTGTCCCTGTTACATGCATGATATAATAGTGTTGTCAGTTTGACAGAATGTAGAATCACCTGGGTGAGAAACTCTTGGGTGTGTCCTTTGGATATTACCTTGATTTAGGTTAATTAATGTGGGAGGTTCCATCTTAACTGTGGGCCCAACTGTTCCCTATGTGGGACTCCTGGACTGTATAATAGAGGAGAAAACAAGCTGAACATGCAGGTATAGTTTCTATCTTCATCTGTTTGACATTACTTCAAGCTGCTGCTCCCATGACCTTCCTGTCATGATCACTATAACCTGGAACTGTGAGCTGAACAAACCCTTTCTACTTTAAGTTGGTTTGGTCTGAGTATTTTAACACAACAGCAATAAAAGAAACAAAGACATGTTTTAGTCGGGTTGTTTAAGGTTTGGACCAGTTTTGTTTTACATAGCACAGTTTTAAAATCTCAACTACTGGAGCTAGACTATCTGTACATAAGATTTGTTTCAGTTGTGTCTGGGCAGGATAATTACATCATCTGGACCCTAGTTTTATCCTTCCTCTGAAGCTCACTCTGTATCCCAGACAGGCCTCTAATTCTAGTCATCAGCCTCTGTATATAGTACTGCCACTCTGCTGTGTGATTGTTGTGAAGACTCCATAAGTTGATATGTGTGGTATGTTTAGAGGTATGGATGTTATTAATAGTCATACTAAAACCACTTGTTATTATAACCATAAATATTGCCCTTCTTCTGAGAGAGACTCATCTGTTGAATATATTGTAATTCTGAAGGACTATCCTGAGCTATGAATCACCTGATACTCACCATCATAAAAGATGAAAGAAGAAAATTTAAAGTGAAGATGAATAAAGTGTTGGCAACAGAACTTCCTTAGAGCACCCACTGAATTTTTCTTCAAATTGAAATGAACATCTATATATCTGTCTGTTTTGCCTTGCAATAACACAATACTTAAAACTTGCAATTTATAAATATCAATAGTAGTGTATATGGCTAAAATTTCTAGAGCCAAGCAAACTTTATTACCTTCATATGTATGGCATCTGGTGAGGCCAGAGAGCAAAACCCAGTGAGGCAGAAGAAGAATGCTAGCCCAACATACCTCTTCCTCCCTATATAGACTATTGTGGTGATGTGGGGTCCACCCACATCAATATGGAACCTCACTTAAGCCTCATGACCTCAAAATGACTCTGACTCCAAATGTCATGACCATATCAATATAAAGGTTGAGTTTCCAATACTCACATTTCCAGGGGAAACAGTTGAGTCTTGAAAGGAGCCATAATGACTTACAGCAATTTAAAAATTCCACAGTCATCCAGTTGATTCCCTTAGACAGAAATGAGCAAACTGAAGGACAGCAAAGCTAGCTGTACGCTGAAATTGTATATTGATCAGAAGTATTAGCTGTGTTGTTTCTTTTTTGACATAGTAGCTTGTTTGAAATTTTTTCCTTTTACAAATGTTAGGCAGGCAGTTTTGCGAATATTTGAACTTTCATGAAATCCCACTTTTTAACATTACATAATGACCAAAAAGAAGTCGGGTCCATTCTTTAACAAATTATTCTAAGTTAACTGGCAGACAAGCAGAATACTGAATAGAAATGTACTCAGGAGACTCAGGTCTCCTAATTACCTTCAGCACATTTTTTTTCTTTACTGTCATATTCTTTATTGCAACTCTTGGTGCTTTCTGAATCCTTCTAAACCATTAACAGCTTACTCCTATCCATTAGGGACCCACTTCTCAGTATCTGTATTTATCCATCTCACGAAGTGCAGTTTTTATAACCACCTAGCTGTCTTTTTTTTCTGTCATTTTTTTCTCACTTATCCTGCTTAAATGTCCACAGGGATAGTAGATTCCTAACTGTATTAAACAAATGCATGAAGTAAAGATACCCAATGTAGGACATATGCTGAATTTTTTTAAAGTTAAGTATCTTTAGAGTTGTTTCTTACTTAAATTCAGCAATATCTTCAAAGTTTGTAAAATACATCACTCATAATCAGATTTTGCCCTACCTTTGAGATATGGCAAGTAAGAAGAACCCAGTGAACTTTAATAAGAAAACAGCAAACAGTGAAAACAAAGTTAAATGCTATCTATCATGTCTCATTTCATTCAAGGCATGAATATATTCCATGCATAAGAGCTGGCGGATTATTTTACCTTTGAATTCATGAGTGACTTCTAGTTGGTCAAAGGAGTCCCATGGGAATCCCCAAACAACCCAAGCTGTTGCCAAAACTATAGGTTACCCTCCACAAATGGTGGCAAGACCTCAATGCTGAAGAAAACACCTATACAACTTATTGAACATGGAGAAGTCCTGGTAGTACCTCCATAGTTCTTCAATCCTACATGCTAGCATCTTTGCTAAAGGAAGGTACTTTGCATGCTACCAAAAGAGAAACACAAACTAACCCAGCTACAAAACCTTTGATCTCATCTATTCTGGTTTTCTGCCTGCAAGATATGTTAGGGCAATGGTGACACAAAGTTGTATTAGTAACCAACCAATGTCTGCTGTAACTTAAGGACTACTCTACAAGACAGAGGCCATACCTGACACTCCTTGGGTGATCGAGAATCTGAGACTAGAAAAATCATACTACTGGTCTTTTTAATAATGGCAATAAAAAGATGCCTAATGACATACTGCTATCTTCATAGACTGGTGATGTGCTCAGCCATCATCAGAGAATCTCCATCCTGCAGCAGATGAGAAAAAAACATAGAGACCCACATCTAGACATTATAAGCAGAGCGACGACTAACTCTAGGGACCCACAGTCTGCCTTAAATGGGTTGACTCTATCAATGCCTCCCCTGCCCTCAGGGCTCAGAGAACCCTAAAGAAAAGGAGGCAGAAAGAGTATGGGAGACAGGACTAGAGGACACCAAGGAAACAAGGCCCTCTGGTTGCAATGAGAAAAGCTCATATAAACTCTCATAGACTGAGGAGCACACCCAAGGCTTGTATGAGTCTACAGCAGGCCCTTTACATATATATGAAGGCTTTTAGATTAAATGAGTGAGCCTCTGATGTTTGTGTATTCTCTTGGGCTCTTTTCCTTCGGTTTGTTTTGTCCAAATCCAATATGTTAGGATCTGTTTTATCTTATTATATTTGGTTTTATTATTTAAAAAAAAACATAGAAAAATAGGATTTGTTAACCTTCAAAAGAAAACCAGTATGAAAACATTCTGTTGAAGCTTTGTCTCTGCACCTCCAAATGCAAGAAAATTAAAGAAAAAGAAACTTCAACATATGAATTAGTCAGGTTGATAAGAAAATGAAGTCCAGGAATTTTCGTATATGCAGATGGCTAGAGATGACCTCTATTATATTTTCTTAATTACCAGGGATTTTAATTTTAAAAAAGTATAGCAGAATATTCCCAAATTTGTATACATTACTAATTGAAGTCATTAGTAACAATCTATGGGGATAAAAAAGATATAAGGACAAGCAGATTTCATTTCCAGTGAAAGGCTAAACTTTCTCACTAAGCTGACTTTCCTCGCCTACTGTCTAGGATGCCTAAGTCACCCTTGAATTATAATGGATGCTTTCTTGGGAAGCATAATTAAACACAGAAATTTTTATTTTATTTTTAATTTGCAAATCTCCCCAAGAACATTCATGGTAGTTTAAAATGTATATACTGAATATTAATAAATATGATCTGGAGAAATGGTCCATTGTTTGAAATTACTTGTTGCTGTTTCAGAGAACCTGAGTTTGGTTCCTAGAACCTATGTTGGGAAGCTAACAAACACTTGTAATCCCACTTCCAGGGGACTCTGACACATTCCTCTAGACTTCGTAGCCACCAGCATGCATACAGTATACGTAGATACTGTCAGCCCACACATATGTATACAAAATACAATACATATAATAAAATAATAAAAGTTAAATTGGGCTTAGAAATAAAGTGTCAGGAACATTTCAACACAAGGAACAGAGACTCACTCGGAGACTTGTAACAGAGGTCACAGCATGTGCCTCATCTTGGCCTAGGATTCCTGGTGGCAGCGAGAGAAGAGCAGTGTCCCTCTGCACACATAGAGCACAGATGCCACAGGGAAGAGAGAAACAGCATTCAGAAAATTGCTGCAGGCAGTTTTTTCAGGAAATGTAGAAATGTTACTGGTTTATGTTCATAGGCATTTTCTGTCTACAGCCTTGAAGAGAGCCAAGGCAAAATGTCAGCAGTCAAGTGAGATTTTATATCCATATTGAGAATGAAGGGAGAAAATGAAATTACTGAAGTTTCATAAATAAGGACTTCAAAAACAGGAGGCTCATAGAAATTATCATATTTCATGTTGTTTCTCGATGACCTCATTACCAGGAATTGCCAAACAGGCAGCAGTTGGCCACACCAAACCGGCCAAAATGGTGGTAACCCTTAGTTCCTAGCTGGAATGAGAGAGGGGGAGGGGAGGGGAGGGGGGAGAGGGGAGAGAGAG
>NC_034601.1:53225074-53236499 GCF_900095145.1 Mus pahari | reverse complement strand
GAGAGAGGGGGAGAGAGAGGAGGAGAGAGAGGAGGAGGGAGAGGGGAGAGGGGAGAGAGAGAGAGAGAGAGAGAGAGAGAGAGAGAGAGGAAACATCTGCGAACACTGTGTTTAGCATCAAATACAAAGAAAACCATGCCACTGAAGAATAATATAATAACAAAGAGAAGTTATTAACATTGAGGCAGAAACGTATCTGTATATCTCCCATTCTGTTCCCTTCTCCATGTACAGCATGCATATGATTAGATTATTTTCTCTGAACTCATTACACTAAATAGTATTCTCACTATTCTCAATCTCCAGAAATGTAATTGATACAATGAAAAGTGGGACTTGGATCTCACATGTAACTGGAAAATAATGGGAGCACTGTGAAACTCAACACAACCCAGGGTGACTCCCCTGCCGCAGTTCTCATAAGCAGTCTTTCAATCTATCTCCAAGAATTCCTATCTCCATCAGAGTTGCAATTTTGAGTAAACCCACATACTTTCACACCATGAGCTTCATAGTAACAAAAGCAATGGGAGGCAAACAACTGCCCTTTTGCTTTTCCTTGATCCTTGATTACAAACAAGTCCTGAAGGTTTTGTGGCTTTTTGTGTCTCTGTGCTATTTCTAAGTTTTTGGAATTATGGTGTCCTTGTTTCTAGACATCTACTCAACCACTTGGTGAGCTGCAAAGCCCTTCTGATCACTGCTGGTTTGAGTCAAGGAATCACTACCCCCTTTGCTTCTAATCAAACCATCCTTCTTTATGACCCTCATACATACCTATATATTTACCTAACTTTATTAGATTTTCAGTTGATGCTGACTTATCTATTTCTGCCACTAAAGGGAAACTTTTCTGAGGATGAGAAACTGTTTTAGTTTTTAACTCAGAAATACCTATCTGCATCACAAAGCTTAATACACCACAGTCAATTTTTTGTTATTGATTGATTGATTCATTCATTCATTCATTTATTTATTTTTGGAGCCTGCCTCACATGTAGCCCAGGTTAGCTTAAGCTCGCTATGTTACAAAGAATGGACTTGAGAGCTTTTGTCGCTTCCTGCTTCCTCTCAGACACTTACTTGTATCACTAGCATGAAAGATTATACCAGTTTTTATTCTTTATTAAAATCCTTTTAATTGGTTGAGAGATACATGTATACACTGTATTCTGATCATATTCACCCCTCCCCAGTTTTCTCCCTAACTCTTATCAGATCTACTCCACACCTCCTGACCCACCCACACTCCAATTTGGTGTACATTTATTTTTAATTATTCACCATAGTAGTTTATATGAAAATCACCCCCATAGACTCACAGGGAGCAGCATTATTGAAGTTGTGGCCTTGTTGGCCTGAGAATGTAGAACTCTCAGCTCCGTCTCCAGCCCTATGTTTGCCTGCACTCTGCCATGCCTCCTGCCATAATGATGGACTGTACCTCTGAACCTGTAAGCCAGCCCCAATTAAACATTTCCTTTTTAACAGTTGCCATGGTTATGGTGTCTCTTCACGGCAATAGATACTTGCTAGTCTGTGCAGTTCATAGATTTTTAAGGGGTTGGAAACATCCTCTAAAACATCATCAATTTACCAGGAGCCATATTTTTATTCTTTTTCGTCTTTTTAAAGATTTATTTCTTATTGTGAATGAGTACATTATAGCTTCCTTCAGACCCACCAGAAGAAGGCATCAGATGTCATCTGATATCTTTACGGGTGGTTGTGAGTCACCATGTGGTTGCTGGGGTTTGAACTTAGGACCTTTTGAAAGAGCAGTCAGTGCTCTTACCCGCTGAGCCATCTGGCCAGTTCAGGAGCCATATTCTTAAAGAAAATCTTTCCTCATGTAGGAGTAGGGAATTGTGAGTCCCTGCCCTTTATGCTGGATTGTTAATGGCCTTGATCTTGTAGATGTCTTGTGAAGTGACTCTGAGTTTATCAATGCATCAGCCCTGTGTCAAGAACACACTGCCTTCCCTTGCCTCGACCTCTGGTCTTACAATCTTTCCACACCCTTTTCCTAGATGGTCTCTGAAGTTTGGGAGGAGGAGGCACCCCCACAGTTTAATTCAGTACTGAGACTGGAAGTTAGGGCCTCAGGCATGCCAGGAAAGCACACTACTAACTGAACTAATTCCTAGACCCAACACATTCTTAATGATAAATACTTTTTTATTATTTATGAATAAGTACTGAGTCAATGAGAATGTACTCCAGAAAATGTCTACATTTTTAAAAAATTATATTTACTAATAAAAAATATTAGTAGTAGGGGAGCAGGGCGTGCAGTTGCACAAGTACTATGGAGTGTGGATATGCATAGGCGCGCGCGCGCGCGCGTGTGTGTGTGTGTGTGTGTGTGTGTGTGTGTGTGTGTGTGTGTGTGTGTGTAGGTTAGAGAACAGTTTGAGGAGTTGGTTTTCTCCCTCTGCCACTGGTTCCAGACACTCAAGCCACATCAAGCTTGTACAACATGTCTTTTTATACACTGAACCATCTTGCCAGCCCTCTGAACCTTTTTCTAAATACACATGTACGTATTTTAGATTGCAATTCATTCAAATATTTTTATTAAGGATAAATAAATTTTTGTTGTACATAAATCTTAATACTTACAAGCCTTGTAAAATATGTGTTTTCTATTGGTTATCTGTTTAATTATAAACTTTTTTACTCCAAACAATAGTTGAAAAAAAAAAAAACTAAAGAAAGCCCTAAATACATGAATCTGATCATCAACATGCTACTGTGATTGAAGTCAGGGCTGGGTCTTTCTCGGTTCTTTCTTGCTTCTTATTCTAGGAAGTGGAACACAACCCCACACAGATTATGCAGCCACACAGAAATTTTCCTTAAGATAATGAAATGGTTTCTAAGGGGTCACAATGATGGTCTTTGTTTGCTTCAACTGATAAGTTAGCTCATATGAAATTTTTCTACTTATGACCCTTAGAGCTTATGTTTAGGCATAAATTTTACTTCAATACAGAATTTTTCCTTACTATACATGTAACCAGTTTAGGCTTGCTAACTACTACCCCACCCTGAACCAGGATGAATTATGAATGTTTAAAAGGAACTGTAGATATATATGTATAACTTATGTATTCCTTATATCTATATGCCTCGAGTATGCTTACCAGTATCCAAATATAATATGTGTATATATCAAATAATATTTGAAATAGAAAATTCATTGATTCCAAGTCAGTAACCATGAGACATTGTGTCATTTATAAGTGAGTACTATGCTATACTGGGTATTTTAGAAGGGGTAAAAGATGAGAATATATATGAAGTTATAGATATTTCAATTATTAAAAAAAGAGTCTCAAAGACCTAACTTAACTATACAAAGAGCAGTATAAAAGAGAGATGATTACAAATTAAATTGCAGAAATTTACAGTGTTGACAATAGTTCCAGTTGTTCAAAGGCTGTGATCATTAATTTTCATTTTGGAAATTCTCTGCATGTGGCAAGGCATCTGTGCAGCTCATTAATGAATGCAAGAATCTCTTCCAAAAGAAAAAAAAAAAAAACAACAGCATTTCATTACTCTGTACACCTACCCCTGCCTCTGCCTCTCCCTCTCCGACAGGTTGTACCAAACTCACATTCCCCAATTATCCCTCTGTCATTCAGCATTTCATCTGACAGGTAAATTGGGGCATCAAGGAGAGTGAGTCTTGAGATTGGTGGTGTTCCAGGGAAGCCACAGTTTGAAGTACTGAACTGCTTTGTTTCTGGAGAAGTGGCAGAGCAGTAAAAAAATGCTCTGCTGTGAAGTTGCTTTCTGAAGAGTATAATCCCTGCTAAAGCTCCCCTGCAACATAGATGATCTATGATGCTTACTTTCAACCAGCTGAGAATTCAGTAAGCAGCTCACCTGAGGGGAAGAAAGAATCTCTTGTCTTTCGGCTTTGAATTTTAATCTAAGAGAGATTATTCTTGTGATGGAAGATAGCCTCAAGTATGGGATAGTTTAAAGGAGAGGTGCTATTCTAAGTCCATGTTCATACTGCTTCCTCTAAATAGTCACTTTGTGGAAAAGCTTAGGCACAAGTAAATTAATTCACATTATTTTCCTTTAATTTTTCACTAACTGATTCTAGATTTTAAAAAAGAAACAACAACAAATATTTGAAGCTAAGATGTGTTTTAGAGTTAACATTTCTCAGGAAAGCAAACAAGCTTTCCATTCTTTAACTTAGAATAATTTATCTTCACACAGAGAGTGCATTCTTTCTTCAATCACTTTTTATGACTATACATTTGCTAATCCTTAACACTTTTTAGAACATTATGCTGTAGAGGAATGTTAATCCAGTACCATGGTTGCGCTGGCAAGGGATCGCATCTAAAGATATGATCTGTCTGGAATCCAGGTTCCGCACACACCTTTAATACCTCTCACTGGAATAGACACACAGTTCACACCTTTAATCCCAAACAACAATGTCTAATTTAAGAGCAGAGAAAGTGACAAATCAGAGAATGCTTTCACAGAATGAGTCAGAGATGGCATAAGCCCAACTCTCACTAGAACAGACAGGAAAGAGAGGCTACTTAAGGACCAGTGAGGGCCAGTCAATTGAATCAGTTCAGTTCAGAGGAAGACAATTTCTCCAGCTCTCACTCTTCTGTAGTGGCCTTGTTCCCCCTTCCACCAAGCCGCATACACAATTAGCATATGGCATGGATTCCCTCCACTTTATCATGTGACATAGATAGGTCCCTAAGCCCTAAGAAGAGGGAAGTGATACAGGCAGTCCATTTAGGACTTAACACTCCTACGTCTTGTAAGTTCTACTCTTTGACCTTTTGTGGCTCTCTGTGTTAATTGCCGTCCACTGAGAGAAGCTTCTCTGACGAGGACCTAAGGATGTGCTGATCTATGGGTATAGCAGTATGTCATTAGGAATCATTTTATTAGAATGCTTATAGCAGATTGATAGCAGCAGTTTTCCCTTAGGGCACATGACCTATTTGTTCCCACATTCTTGGCCTGATTAACAAGGTCAGTGTGGCTTCCAGCTAGTGATGCAGGCTAAATTCAAGCAAAACATGTTTGTTTAGTCCCATAACCTTTGTGACACTATTGGACCTGTGGGCATATCTGGCAGAGAGGTTGTTAAGACACACAGAGACCATAGCTTGGTGAAACTGATGACTAACTTTCTAATTGACTTCAAGTGATTATGCCACTGAGCTATAACATATATTTTTGATACTCATTGAGTTGTATATATAGTCCTAAATGTTCATGTTCCTGGTAAGAAATATTTTAGAATACCGGGTCATATTTTCAGCCTCTTTCACCATTTTTTTCTATACTCTTAGCTCTGGGCACTTCTGTCTAACCCTCTCTTTACGTCTCTTCCTCGCTTTCTAATTTCGAATCTATTGCTACTATACTGTTGCTGTAAAGATAGAAGTCAATAAAAACTATCTGAAGTCTCAATGTAAGGAATGCATGCTGTTCTCGGAAGCACACTATGCACTGTTAATATGAGAACATTAGTCAGATGTCTAAGACCTCGTTCTTTTTCTTTGTTCTTACTATTGTTCAATTCCATTTTACCAAACTGAGGCTGCCATCTAGCTGATTTCAAATAAATGTGATCAGATGTGAAGAGGAACTGAGAAAAAGACTGGGAATTGCAAAGACTGAGGACAAAACCAGGGGATACTTAAAAGGTGGAAATGACAATATTGATGAGTATGAGACTACAAGTGTATAGTTGGATGACAGTGGAAAAATCTACATGAGGGGGACTCTGGCATCATGTGCATAGATGTCTCTGAGTCACACTTGCTAAAAAAAAAAAAAAAAAAAATAAGGAATAGCTCTACCTTCTAGGCAATGAAGAAGATCTGAGAACTTTTAAAAACTATTTTGAAGAACAAGTATCTCATTAGGTGGGATACATTGGGAAGACACATTATACCAAGGCAGATTGACAGAAATAAGTCACTCACTTTCTCATGTATTTCTGTAGGCAGATATTATACCATGTCAATAGTGGCCAAGACACAATGTAAGATGTACTAAAAGTTTGACTTGTTGGAAGATTCAAGATGAGATCAGATTCATAAGTCCAGGTGTGCAAGAAAGATAATAACAGTGTAATCTACAAAATTATAATACATTTTTCTTCCAGGAGAGTTTATTCTACTACCTGTCATCCATACATAATATCTTAATGTCTACCTTGGCTTATAGTATTGAAATTTTTTACATATCTACTAATCTCAATTGCACAGTTAGACGTGTCTCTCAGTCTCATATAATTTAGAATCCTGATTGCTATATATGATTTAAGGAGGAAATTTTCATGTGTCACTTGCCAATGAACCTTACAATGATTTTTTTTTTACTGTCAACTTATTTGTTGAAATTTTAAAAAATTGATTCAGTGAAATAACAAAAAAAATGCATTTTACTGGACAATATTTTTGAGAAATGTTTTATTCAAAATGTGTCCTATATCTTCCAGTAGCTTTCAGAAGAAGTTCATAACAGAAATGAGTTAACTTCAAAATGCTCTTCCATAGAAAATGATACACGGAATACAAATAACACATTTCACTTTGAAATGTAAATATATAAAAAAAAATCTTGATTACAGTGAGGCAGAATCATATGTCTCTGTAGAAGAAACCATGTTGTTAAAAATAGCCAAATTGCTTCTCTCCTTTTCTCTCACACTTTTCTAAAAACGCGGAATCTATTTTTTTGTAAGAATTTAGATTCCATGGAGAGAACTTCACTTTGGTTTTTTTCCCTCTTTAAATAGAAACAACTAGAACAAGCTTCATTTGATATTATTCTGACCTAATCAAAACATTATCTAGGTGCTATAGGCTGTCTCTGTAACAAGTTCACAATATTTTTTTAAATAATCATTTTTCCTTAAGTAAGTGTACTTCTTGCCATGGCCATAAAATTAACCATATCATTTGAAGATGCTTATTTTTGTCTGAGAATATGACCTTTCTGCATTTAATGAAGATTTTTTTTTTAATGAATTAGACAAATAAACTTCATTTACAGATCCCCCTATGGTTCCTTTAAGGTTCAGGACTCTCCCCATAGGTACAACTTATGAGGATACGTTCTAGATATATTTTCTGTGAGAAAACTAATTAGACATAATTAGCACTGGAACTGCACAATGAATGCAGATAGCACTGCATTATAGGACTAGTTTTCCTAATGTAACAGTTCTTACTCTTTGTAATTTTTGTTTACTGTCTAATTTCTAACTTGTTTACTGTCTAGTTTCACTGTCAGTCCACCAGCATCTTTGTTTTTCATCTGCCTCCTTGAGGGGTGGGTCACCTTGGCATCTGTTACATAATAACTTCCAATCAATACTGTTGAGTGAATTAGTGAATTCTTTGTTCAGCAGACCATGCTAAAACATACATGTTGTTACTATAGTAACTCTTACCTTCCAGGAGCATTGTCTCCAAAGTGTGTAGAGGAATTAGAAATAAGTATTGAGTATGCTGGTTCATCTACATGGATCAGCTATGTTTGAGGTAAAATCTTGCCCACATTGTCAAAAGGAAGACAGTTGTGAGTTATTCCCATCTTAATCTAACCTTTTCTTTCTTTCTTTTTAATAAGATATTTTCCTTATTTACTTTTCAAATGCTATCCCAAAAGTTCCCTATACCCTCCCCCCGTCCCTGCTCCCCTACCTACCCACTCCCACTTCATGGCCCTGGCATTCCCCTGTACTGGGGCATATATAGTTTGCAAGACCAAGGGGCCTTTATTCCCAATGATGGCCAATTAGGCCATCTTCTGCTACATATACAGCTAGAGACACGAGCTCAGGGGGTACTGGTTAGTTCATATTATTGTTCCACCTATAAGGTTGCAGACCCCTTCAGCTCCTTGGATACTTTCTCTAGCTCCTCCATTGGGGACCCTGTGTTCCATCCAATAGCTGACTGTGAGCATCCACTTCTATGTTTACCAGGCACTGGCATAGCCTCACAAGAGACCGCAATATCAGGATCCCTTCAGCAACATCTTGCTGGCATGTGCAATAGTGTCTGGGTTTGGTGACTGATGATGGAATGGATCCCCAGGTGGGGTAGTCTCTGGATAGTCCATCCTTTCATCTTAGCTCCAAACTTTGTCTCTGTAACTCCTTTCATGCATATTTTGTACCCTATTCTCGGGAAGAATGAAATATCCACACATTGGTCTTCCTTCTTCTTGGTTTTCTTGTGTTTTGCAAATTGTATCTTGGGTATTCTAAGTTTCTGGACTAATATCCACTTATCAGTGTGTGCATAACTAGTGTCTTCTTTTGTGATTGGGTTGCCTCATTAAGGATGATATCCTCCAGATACATCCATTTGCCCAAGAATTTCATAAATTCATTAAACTAAACTTTTCTTATCAGAACTATGGAGTACATATGCCTAATCAATTCAGACTCTCATTGTATTCATTAAGCTACAAGCTCATATCAAGTCACATGAGTTGGGCTCCATATTCATTGTCATGCATTGTACTATACAATTGGTGCCTTAAAGGAAGTGGTGACAAATAGAACCCAAAGCACACCTCCTCCCAGGCTCTGAGAAGGAACTCTTCACCACTTCTTCCAGTCTTTTGTCCTGCCAGTTATAACTCTAGCCACTCCCAGCTGTAACTCGAGCCACAGCCTTCTTGTCTTCTCATCTCAACTTCCCATAAGAATTGCTATTAAATCTAAGACCATCCAGATAATTCATGCTGGACCCGATTTATATTTATACTTTCTCTTTGAGAGGAGTAGAGGTATATCATACTGAACTTGCAACAGACATCACAGTGATTGAATTCCCTTCCTTCATGGAGCTTTTATCCAAATTTATAAAAATTTATACATGTGCATGTGTGTGTGCATGTGTGTATGACAGCACACTATACTTTCTTTCACAGCATTCGTTTAAGGGATTACAGAAACATATGTCTGAGAACCTAATAAAACACAAACAACTGAGAGAATGCTTCCCAAATGTCTGGGTGTCCATGAAAGAAAACTGTCAGGTCTGATGCATATATCATCATTTTTGATTTCAGATACTTCATAAAGATACAATTAAATTTTATATTACAAAAGAAAAAGAAAAAGAAAGCATGATTTACTCGAGGAACTGCAGGAAAGCTGTAATCAGACAAGCCAGAGACCTGTGCTAGTCAGTTGGAAAAAGCCTCATTAATAAAGTTAAGGGATTTGAAGTTTATCCGGAGATGAAATCAGAGCTCTGGGATGGACCAGCACTAATCCAATAAAGACAGATCTTGTCTAGCAAGAGGAATAACTGCAGCAATGGTCCGGGGTATTCCTCCTACTTCCAAGTGGCAATGGTCCAATAAAATAGTTACCTGTCTCTGTCAGTCTGTGACAAGTATAGGTATTTCAACACTCTCACATTATAGATTTGAAATCAAGGGCAAACAAGTTCATCCATGATTCTGCTAGAACAAAAGGAAATTTGGGTCTAGTAGGTCCTCCTGTTACTGAAGGGTGTCATTGAAAATAGTTCAGTAGTTAGAACTTGGAAACAGATAAATCAGTATTGTACTGTCATCTTTGCTTTGTGCAGTGTGTTTTGGTTTAGACAAGTAATAGAATTATTTAAGTAGGTGTAACAATGGTACTGTAGACACATGAACTTGCATTAAATAATATTTCAAAGCTCCGTGCATTATCCTAGGAACATAGATATGGTATGGATAATTGTGTTTGTCATTTTCCCTACTCATATTAGCCTCATTCTCTATATTATTTTATGCCCAGTACAATAGTGACATTCATTAAGTTCTGAGTACATGTGTACCTTATTCTCTATACAGAAATGCTTGATTTTGCTAGTATGTATGCTTAAGAAATAATTATGCATGGCTATGCATTCTTCAAATATATTTAATATTCTGTTAAAACAATTAAATTTTAAATTCAAACCCAGTTCATAAGTATGTAGTCAGAAGTTCATAAAAGGAAACATATTAGTGATAAACTAAGTTGTTATTTAAATCAACATAAATTTCTATGACAAACTTTCTGATTTTCACAAGCCATGCAACTACATAATCTTATTCCCCATCTGAGCTTCAAATAAAGTCTCAAGAAATCACTAGAGACCTGACTACTATAAAAATATTTGTTAGAGGCTGAACACTCTTGAACTAGATTATATCTTTTATGAGCACAGGAGTTGTAAGTAAATAATGTCTTCTTTTTTAAAAAGTCATCTTCTTTATCTTCAAAACTGTAATGTTTTTTGAAATATCAATTTTTTAGAAAATTTGTTGTTCAATAATTTTCAGTGAGAAAACATGACATTTTGGAGTACACCATTAATTCCCATATCAGTACTATTTTGAAGATTGCAAAACTTGGGGAAGAACTAATAAAAAGCTTGAGCCCATTATTTACTGGATAAGATTCAACTGTTTAACTTGTCTCTGAACAGATTATGTGTCAAAACTCAGCATTGTAAAAACTGCCTGATGAAAGAATGGTGACTAAAATCTAATTCCAATATTTAATTTATGGAACGAAAAACCAAACAAATGTGGCTTGCTTTTTATTACACTTAGAGAGTCTCTTAAATATTGTGACTGAATATCTTCTTACTGGAGGGAACAATTGACAGTCCCTAGCAGAGGAGGCTGTGCAAGCCTGACACCTGGGTTTGTTCCTGGTACCCTATGAATGCTAGATGTAGTAGCAGAGCCATCACTGTGCGCCTATTGGAAAATGGGAAGTAGAGAAAAAATTAATGGACAACTGTGACTGTGTATACCAAGCTAGTCTAGCAAAAAACTGCAGTGAATGATGAGAAACTTGGTCTCAAACATAGTGGAAATCTAGAGCTGTAAACCAATATTGTTCTCTGACCTCCATACCTACATTAGGGCATACACTGATACATACTCATACAACAGAGACACATGCGCACACACACACACACACACACACACACACACAAATAAAATAATTTGTGGTGCTTTAGATACGTTGAAGGATGTTAATGGGACCTTTTTGATTAATATTTTATAATACTGATGGCTGAATCAAAAGTTGTATTTATAGCATAGGGAAAAAAAAAACTAAAATCTAAAAGCCTGAAGTTTACATGAGGAAATTTTTTGATTAACTCATTAACACATACCAATTTTACATATTAAGGAACTTACTGTGATATTTTGGTAAGTATATACATCATATTTAAGCAATATCTCACCATGCCCAGTATAGAAAACATTAATAGAGAAAATGGAATACAGTAATGAATTGAACCAATCAGTATATTTTAGGAACATGTAGCTGCTACAGTTTTTACAACAACAATTTTCTTTTATTATTATTATTATTATTATTATTATTATTATTATTATTATT
>NC_034601.1:53209074-53224574 GCF_900095145.1 Mus pahari | reverse complement strand
TGAAAGGATATAGGTACAGAGACAAAATTTAGAGCTAAGATGAAAGGATGGACTATCCAGAGACTACCCCATTCGGGAGTCCATCCCATCATCAGCCACAACAATTTTCTTGACTGTAATGTGCAAGGGCCCTAATTCAAAACTTAGCTTAAATCCTTTTGACAATGTCTTAGCTTATTTCTTTCTTTGTATACTAAAACATTCTTATAACAGCAACTTAAGGAGAAATGTTTATTCTTGCTCACAGCTCCAATGTATAGGAAGGGAAATCAGGGCTGGAAACAGCAATTCAAAGCAGCTGGCCATAGCACAATCAGGGGGCAGCTAGCCATATTTATTCATTCCTGGATCCCAGTCCATGAAACGATTCCATCCATAATTAACATTAAATGTAATCAAAATAGTCCCCGCATGGATGCCCAGATGCAAGCATCACCGAGGTGATTCTGGGTTCTGTCAAGTTGAAAACTATAACTAAATATTGCATTTAACAAAAAAATAAAAAAATTGTCGATACTATATATGATTTGACCATTTAACTGAAAAAAAAAGAAAAAAGATAAAGAAATCACTTAGATAGTCTTTTCTCCTCAACTAAATATCTATGATTTGTATATACATATATATCATATACATGCATATACATATGTACATATATATATATATATATATATACATGAATTCTTGTCCACATAAATATATCCTTGCTCTGTGAATATTGGAATTTATATCTTTAATATTTAAATTTAGTGAAATACATCAAATATAAATTAAATTACTTTAACTTATTAATTTATATTATAATAAAGGGTTTCCATATTGTAGAAACAGGTTCCAAGTGAGTCCACAATGCAAATGCAATCCTACAAGGAAGCATTAAAAATTCAAATACTCTGGATGGCCTTTCCTTCAGGCTCTGATCCACCCTTTGTCTCCATAGTTCCTCCTGTGAGTATTTTGTTCCCCTTTCTAAGAAAACCTGAAGCATCTATAGTTTGGTCTACCTTCTTCTTCAGTTTCATGCGGTCTGTGAATTGTATCCTGGGTATTCCAAGCTTTTAGGCTTATATCCACTTATCAATGAGTGCATACCATGTGTATTCTTGTGTGACTGGGTTACCTCACTCAGGATGATATTTTCTAATTCCATCCATGTGCCTAAGAATTTCATGAATTGATTGTCTTTAATAGCGGAGTAGTACTCCATTGTGTAAATGTACCACATTTTCTATATCCATTCCTCTTTTGAAGGACATCTGGGTTATTTCTAGCTTCTGGATATTATAAATAAAGCTGCTATGAACATAATTGAGCATGTGTTCTTGCTATATGTTGGAGCATCTTTTGGGTATATGCCCAGGAGTGGTATAGCTGGGTCCTCAGGTAGTACTATGTGTAATTTCTGAGGAACCACCAGACTGATTTCCACAGTGATTGTACCAACTTGTACTCCTACCAACAGTGGAGGAGTGTTTCCTTTTTCTCCACATCCTCGCCAGCATCTGCTATCACCCGAGTTTATGATCTCATCCATATTGACTGATGTGAGGTGGAATCTCAGGGTTGTTTTGATTTGCATTTCCCTGATGACTAAGGATGTTGAATATTTCTTTAGGTGCTTCTCAGCTATTCAATACTCCTCAGTGAAGAATTCTTTGTTTAGCTCTGTAACCCATTTTTTAGTACAGTTATTTGGTTCTCTGGAGTCTAACTTCTTGAGTTCTTTGTATATATTGGACATTAACCCTCTATCAGATACAGGGTGGGTAGAGAACTTTTCTCAATCTGTAGGTTGCTGTTTTGTCCTATTGACAGTGTCCTTTGCCTTATGGAAGCTTTGCAATTTTATTAGGTCCCACTTGTCAATTGTTGATCTTAGAGCATAAACCATTGGTGTTCTTTTCAGAAAATTGTCCACTGTTCCCCACCTAGGGATCCATCCCATATACAGACACCAAACCCAGACACTACTGCAAATTCAAGAAGTGCTTATTGACAAGAGCCTGATATTGCTGTCTCCTGAGAGGCTCTGCCAGAGCCTGACATATACAGAGGCAGATGCTCACAGCTAACCATTGAACTGATAACAGGGACCCCAATGAAGGAGTTTGGAGAAAGGACTGAAGGAGCTGAAGGTGTTTGCAACCCATAGAAGAACAACAGTATCAACCAACCAGGACCCCCTGCCGCCACCGCCCAGAGCTCCCAGGGACTAAACCACCAAAGAGGGACCCATTGCTCTAGTCACATGTAGCACATGTAGCAGAGGATGGCCTTGTTATGTATCAATAGGAGGAGAGGCCCTTGGTCCTGGGAAGGCTTGATGCCCCAGTGTAGGGGAATGTCAGAGTGGGAGGCAGAAGTGAGTGGGTGGGTGTGGGAGCACCCTCACAGAAGCAGGGGGAGGTAGGATGGGATAGGAGGTTTCTGGAGAGGAAACCTGGAAAGGGGATAACATTTGAAATGTACAAAAATAAAATATCCAATAAAAAAAAAAGAATTAAAATAGTTTAGTTACAGTTTTAAGAAGAAAGTTTTGCGTGGTGAATGCTGACCTCAGTTCGGCAAACATTACATAAATCTTATCTTACCTGGGTTGTTTTGAGACCTATTAAGATAAAGGTCAAATCTACCATGCTTTAAAAACAATAACCATCATTGTATTAAGGCATTGATGACCAAGTGTCTCTTGTGTCTGTGTTTCAGCTTCTGACATGGCGGCAGAACAAGGGCAGATCCTGGTCATAGCCACTGCAGCCGTCGGGGGATTCACTCTCTTAGTCATCCTCACCTTGTTCTTCCTCATCACTGGGAGGTAAACGAGTCATCCCAGGTTATCCCCAAGATGATGGATAACCACCCTTTATATGTATTCACATGTGTGTATGTGTGGCAGCATGCCTGACATAAAGACACCAAGGGAACTCCGCAGGGCTGCAGGGGGAGGAGCAACTACCAGCATTCAGCATCACTTCCCATGAAACAAAGAGCCAAATCCTGCAGTCAAGAAGTCTGAAAGACAATAGTAAAGAATAACTTCCTCCTGATTTTTTTTTCTTTACTATAATCTGATGACTCCTTAAAGGGTTTCTTAGACAGAACAACTTACATAAAACTTTGTGAATTTGTTATGTAAGTCAGATGTTTTATTGAGTAAATATGAAAATTCTCTATATTATAATTATTTTATTTTTATAAATGTAATACTTTTCTACTTTAGAGTAATATGTTAAATTTTAATTATTGTAAGTTGAAATAAAGTGAAAGATTTAAATTTGAGTCCTCACTATCAGCAAAAGGGATTCACCTATCTTGGACTGAGTTTTCTACTTTTATGGTTTTGGTGTAATGATGTACTGGAAACCATATTTTAATCTTTAAATGTACTGGATGATGACCAAGATATAAGTCCTTAAACTTCAAAAATAAGACTGAGGATAATATTTTGAGGTTATTTTTAAGTAACTTATTTTTGAAGTGATATTAGACATTTATTTATCAGAAATCAGAAATACTTTCAGATTATTCTTCTAAAGAAAGTATGTTTTCATTCTTGTGCTGGCTAGATTTGTGTCAACTTGACAGAGTTAGAGACATTGGGAAGAGGAAACCCCAGTTGAAAACATCACCCCACCAGATTAACCATTTCAGATTGATATGGGAGGGCCCAGCTGATGGAAGGTGGCGTCCACCCTGGGCAAGTGATCCTGGAAGGTATAAGAAATTAGTGCTGAACAAGCCACAAGAGGAAAGCCAATAAGCAGCATTCCTCTCTGGCCTTCGCTTCAGTTCCTGGCTCCAGCTTCCTTCCCTGATGGCCCTCAGTGATAGTCAATGGCAGTTGCAAGCTAATATAAAGCCTTTTCTCCCCAAGTTGATTTGGTAGTGATGCTTTCTCACAAGAACAGAAAACCAAGGGAATTTGTAAATATCAGTAAGGGCATGAAGAACAACTCAAGACTTGAGTTAATAATCTGTAACATGTGCATGATACAAGATTCCATTTTCATGATTTAAAACTGTACAAATAATTCACTTAAAACGAGCAATAGATACCCAGGGTGACTGCATATAAAGCACTAAACCCAAGCAGAAAACCCCTAAAGAAGTGACAGTCACAGGGAGATCTGGTTGTGTCATTCAGATCCCGATGACAGAAAAAGATGAGGAGAAAACAAAATAAAACAAACAAACAAAAACTTTCATTCCTATGCTACAAAATGTAAGTAACATATGCTACAAAGTTTATCTGATTTGGTTATATAGTGAATTATTACAAAAACACAATATTTTTATCAACTTCATGATATTTATTGTTTATTATTGAGTACAAATATGACACTCCTCTTAAATTAAATCATCTAATATTGTATGTACCCTAAACATCTTCAAAGAAATTTCCAAAATGGAAATTAAGAATCTTTCTAAAACAAAATTAATCATGTTATTAAATTATCACAGTCTAGATAATATGATAGGCTTCATGTCTTTGTGTTAATATCTCTATATAGGTTATCATAATACTTTGTTTTGTGCAATATTATGATGAATAAATTATTGTTGTCAAGATATTCATACCCCAAGTTTACAAGCTGCTGAAAGAATTTATTTTATAGCAAGTAAAGGATATGTCCAAGAGAAGTTTATTATATTTAGTGTTCTCTTGATAATGTTTACTAAGCAGGTATCAACAGATAAGGTATTAGCAGTATTTTTATAACAGAATCACATTGTCATTTTGACTTTTCATGCAACCAAATATTTTCATTTTTATTTTATCCCACACATCTATTTAACTCTGAAGAAACTTCTTTCTTTCACTTGTTCCCAATCTAACAAAAATCATCAATATCTTGCAATCCTTCTCCTTGTAAGAAAGTGTGCAATATTACAAGAACTTTTACCTTTTACAATTAAAAGTATTGCTTTAAATTATAAATGCCACAGACTTAAAATGCTACAATCTTCGTGGGCAAAATTTAACCTAACAAACTCGAAAATAGATATCAAATGTTACCTATAATCAGAATTCCTGAATTGGAATATTAATACCACTTAAAGAAGTGAATGACCAGGAAGACTCCACACTAAATCATTCTCGGCTTTGAATCTCTGTGTTTGCCATTTCTATAACATCAGAAATTGTCTAAATACTACATATGGAAGAGAACTGTTTGGATTACATGAGTTACAGTCGTACTGAAGTACTTCTTATGAACTTTGCTAGAGAGCCATTCTGTGGAATTTACTTCCATGGAAAATGTGAAGCAAATCTGAATGAATATTTAAACTACCATAGAAATCCAGGTATAACTAACAGTGAAAATTTGTACGGTGTAATACAGATAGATTCTGCTTAACCAATCGGAATATCGACTTGATGAGCAGTCGAAACTCGTGGATGGTGCTGATGTTACTTGAGTTGAAAGAGTCATGAGAGCCCAGCCACACAGTGCAAAGCCAGCACATCTCCCTCAAAGTTTCAGCTTTTAAGAAAGAAGCCACCAAGCAAAGTCACTGAAAATATAAGCTGATCTCCTATATCTTTAAGAGTCTTCTTACTCAACGTATTTTTATTTTAATTTTTGGTACTTTAAAAAAAATAATTATGCTTACTAAAAGTCACATAAAAAAGAAAAAAGATGTTTATAGCTGATGATAAAATATTTTATGAGAATCCCATCTTTATCTTTTCAATCAGTCTATTTGATAGAGCTTTCTGATGCTAATTTTTATGTATATCAAAAGAGTTATATGTGGCATTTTCACATTGTAAACCTATTTTTAAGCTGGTCTTTATGAAGAGAGACAAGAACCTTGTCCACGGATGATATGTTTTCTAATATTTTCAAATTAATTTTAATTTTAGTTGTAAATCATGTATTTGGAGAAAGGTATGTGTATGTGAGCACATACATGCCCATGGAGACCAGAAGAGGGTGTTAGATCTTCTGAACCTGGAGGTACAGGCAGTTGTGAGCCCTCTAACATAAGTGCTGGGAATTGATTTCAAGACCTCTGGAAGAGTAGCAAGTGCTTTTAACCACTGAGCCATTTCCCCAGGGCACCTAATTGTTTTGTGTGCTTGTATTATATAATGCTTAAGTAAGTTTCTGTTTCCCTTTTTTGTAAGGTGTCAATGGTACATAAAGGCCAAAATGAAGTCAGAAGAGAAGAGAAGAACGCACTTACAGAACGGCCACCGTGAGTATTACTTTGTTCCTTGCTCTGTGACCTCCTGATGCCTTCAGAGCTCCACTAAACTTTGTGATCCACTGGGTTGAGAAAGCAAACAAACAAAAAATTCATTTCCAACCTTTTGGCATGAAGGACTTCATCTAGCTCCAGGTTTAGGGGAGAAATTGCACCTGATTCTCATTAAATGGCATTACCTTTTCTTCAGTGCCTGTAGGGGAACCCAGCAAATTGAGGTTACTAAAAATACATAGTGACTAATTGTGTCTAGTTATTCACCATCACAAAGGCTCCAGAACATGAGTCAGTTTTGTTTAGTGGAGCATTAGATATAGTCATGTTGAGAAACCCTTATTCACTTTTAGAGAGATTGTCACTTAATCATACAACAAAGCAATTTACAATTCATTAGCACTATAAAGGTATATCAGCTCTTTAACTCTTAGAATATGTATGAAGCCCTGTGCTAACTACAAGGTTATATTCATTTGAAGATCTCTTCCTCAGCTATAATTACCACTATCTTTGGTTGGGTAATTGCCCTTCTCTTCTCCCAAATACCTACCACCAGCTTCACCTTCACATTGCAAACTCCTTCATCAAGACAGATTTTCTATTGAGAAATACTGAAGTAACAAGAAAGATGTTCTTTATTTAACCAAAGTATAGAGATAATATCTGGAGCAACTGATTCAGCTTTTTTTAGACTTCCCTTTTCTTTAAATTAAGCAAAAAAAAAAGGAAAAAAAAAGGAAAAGCTTTTAAGTAGTATATTATAAATTTCTGAGATGACTTGGGGAAAAACTCTAAGGCACTTATCATTTTTCATAGTGGTCTAAAAGCCATCTGTCTGAGAGACCTGGCCTGAGACAACCTCAAAACATTGTAAACAGATTGCAAAAAACCTGGCTGCAGACGCGTGGACAGATGACTAATGCTGAGAGACCTTAAGATTCTCTGCAGGGCTTTTTTACTGGGGTGTAGAGAGAAACAGTGCTTCTGAGGTATTTATTATCTGCCTTCCAAAAAGCAGATTAGCATATACTAAGGCAGATGGGCTCAGCAAGTCCTATTGAAAATAACCTGAAGCCGCCAAGGAAGTGAAGAAAAAGAAAGGAGTGTTTAAGAAAGCAGAGATTCATTAAATTCGAAAGATATTCACAAGTGGGACTCATTTGGTCATGGTTTTTCTGATATTACATATACTGCATTTTCATGGAAGAAATGTTGTTATCTAATTATTGTGTGAGAAGACATTATTGCTTTACACAAATGACTTAATTGTTAAAATTATGTGTGAGTTAGTAATAGCATTTGTATCTATCTTTAAAGTAATATTTTCAACATGACCAACATTTTCAACATTTCTCATGTAACTACAGCTAAACGTAGAGACCACAACTATGTCAGAGCCTTATTGGGCTACCTTGAAATTTCCTCCACCATATTCGGTGACCTTTTAATTTAGCCTTCCACTGGGGAAATTCTTTGTCAGAATGAAATACAAAGTTCCGCTAGTCAGATTTCCAGTGGAGTTCTACTTGCTATAAGAAACTCTAAAACTATAGTCTTTACTCTTGGCATTACCACCTGCATTCTAGTCTTCTGACCTCTCTTCAGAATTGCCATTAGCCTCTTCTAACAGCTTCTTAAGCCTCTGTCACCAGAATTTTCTCAGATCCTTTTAATAAACCATTTCCAAAGCTTTTGAACCACATTGTCCACTTTAGCCACAGTAATGTTCCCATTGCTTTACATTAGATTTCTTAAGGAGGAGAGATTAATTTCAAGCTCATCTTTTCAGAGGAACCTGACTGAGGTTACCTGATTCTGTATTTCTGCCTATAGTCAGATAGCATATCCTGGAGGTAGACTCATGTGGCAAAGGATGTTCAACTCAGGGCAGCCAAGAAGCAAAGCAAGAGAGAGAATTTATGCACTATGGGATCTCTGTTTGTTTGTTTGTTTCCTTTTGTGCAGACATCAACTTAGAGGGAAAACAAAAAATTAAGTCATTAACATGTAGCTACCTTAGTATGCCACTTCTCCCTGGCACAGTCATAAGTTATGTGTGTACTAAAATACTATTAAATTAAATCAGTCTCATATTTTGTTGCAGTGCGCTTCCCAGGAATTAAAACATACATTGATCCAGACACCTATGAAGACCCATCCCTAGCAGTCCACGAATTTGCAAAAGAGATTGATCCTTCAAGAATTCGCATTGAGAGAGTGATTGGAGCAGGTAAACATAAAATCTACACTTCTAGTTCACAGCTTTGCAACAGGTTCATCAACATAATATTTTCAATCTTAATGTTATATCATTGAAAATATTAAGGTATAAAAGTATTTTTCTGATTTTTAGTTTTAAAAAGTAGATGTTTCCATATTCAGTTCCCAAATAATGAGAACATTTGCAAAAGTTATTTTAACATTCCATAGCCTGTTTTCATAATAAAGATAAATTACAAAGAAACTAGGGTGCCTCAGGAATTTATTTTGAAAATGCAATTTCAGGAGTTTGTCATGAGGTTATTATAGATTTACTCAAGTCCCAGCGTCTATAGACTTATACTATAATTAGTGTTCATAAAGATGACCTTGAGGCTATGCAAGATTCGGAGCGTTCTGAAAATCATTGAAGGTAAAATTTGGTTCGATATAGTTTTAGATCATTTTAATGCAAATTAATAATGCTTCCTATGTGCAAATCTCTAGTAACTTAGAACTTTTCATTATTCAGCTATTCTGGTTTGAAAAAATTATGGTGAGGCACCCCCACAAGAATTTATGGTGTGCATTAGCTAGGAGAGACTATGCTAATGTAAAGGGCCTTGAGAATTAAAAAAAAAAAAAAACATAATTCCTCTTTCAAATCTTTGATGCAAGATAGGCAGCCTAGGGTATTACAGAAGAGCTTTCTTGCAGCAGGTCTTGCAAAGAATAAAGTTCTATTATCCCTTGTTGTTCTGTCTCCTAGCATGTCCTTTCCTTCATAGTCAAGGTTCACTTCCAGGCACATCTGTCTTTCAGCTTGAGGAGTAAGAAGAGTTCAGTCTACTTGTCTTTTGTTCTGGAAATTACAAACACATTAACTTGCCTATCAAATATAATCCAATGAACACAGCGAAATATAAAGAATGACAAGACATCTTAAAAGCCAATGGTATAAGAGATCTTAGGCATCCTCTGTGTAGTCATTTGTCTCCTGAAGATGTTCTGTGTGTATAATCCTCTGGAGAAGGCAGAATAAACCCAGGCATGGTCATTCTGGCAAGTTGTGTCTTCTCAAAGACCATAAGGAAGCAGCTGATTGTACCTCACTCCTTTCAAAGCCCTCCTACATAGCAGGCTTTATAATTTGCCAGGTGCAATGTATGATGATAACGATGGGAAAGAAGTTCCCTTGTTTAAAAACTACTACAAGTTTTAAGATGGTGGCAATAATGTTTGAAATCCACTGCCAACTTCTAAACTCTGGCTCTATCTATATTGTTGCTCAGCATATTCCAAGGGTGATCTTGTTTCCCGTGGTCATTGAATCCTCGTACTACCCCAGGAACATAGGCTACTCGGAAAGAAGTTTTCCTAACTGCACTCCACTCCTCAGGCACAGAGGGTCACCAGGTCCCCTGCATGGCCAGGTTTCCCTTTGAAAACTAGCATAAGTGTCTCTTGTACTGCACAGTGATGTTCTCATCTGAAAAGACTTCCCTATCAGAAAGATGAAAGACTTAGCAAACAATCGAATTCTTTGTTATCTTCTGCTGAATAAACAACAAGAAAAGCCCAAGTCAACAGGAATAATTGAAGTGTGCATTAGAATCAGTTTCAGAGTTTTTGTTTGGTTTTTGTTCTTCTAAACAGTGGGGCAATCTGGAAGAAAAGACATTTAAGGCATTCAGTCACCGGTCAACTTTCCTCTTGTGTCACATATGGAAATAGTATTTACTGATTTAAATTTTTGTTTTATTATCATTCTTATCACTGTATGTATGTATGTATGTATGTATGTATGTATGTATGTATGTATGTATGTATGTGGGGTGTGTGTGTGTGTGTGTGTGTGTGTGTGCAGGTGCATGTGTGCCACAGTATCCATATGGAGCTCAGAGAACAACCTTCAGTAATTGATGTATTCCTTACACCCTGCTGAGGGCTGCTCTCCAGTGTTTCTGCCTCCCTGTGTGCTGTGTCTTTCTAGTTTCTGGACAAATTTCCAGCTTCTGTCTTCTATCTGGGTGCTGGGAATGCTGGAATGCCAAATGTGCCCTACCACATCTATCTTTTTGTATGGGGATTTGGGTACTAACTTAGGTCTTTTGGGCTGTGCTACACAGCAAGCTTTTACCAGTTGCGTGATCTCAACAGCCCACTATAACCTTTAATGCCACATCATTTAACACTCTCAAGATAAAGCGGAAGTGTTTGTATCATAGCTTTTGTGTTCAAATTAAACGCCAATGTATGAAATTATTATATTGAGATATAAAATCAAGTATCTAAAATAGAAGTGATATGAAGGAGTGCAACTTTCAGTTTGGAGCTTCTGTGTTGGAATCAAACTATATCTTTTTCCTCTCAAAAGCATAACAGATACAATAACTACTAAAATGACTTTCTCAATACCATATTTCACCTGCTTTATCTTAACTCTTCATGTGGCAAACACAGAGTATTTAAAAATTTGTAGTTACTTCTCTATATCTCCTCTTCTGACTCTCCTCCTTCTCTTCCTTCTCTTCCTCTTCCTCCTCTTCCTTCTCCTCTTCTTCTTCTCACTCCTCTTCTTCCTTCTTTCCCTACCCCATTTCTATTTAGCTTTAAGTTCCATATAATATGTCAAGGGTCTATTTACTATTTGCCTTTAAAAATATAAAAGTACTTTGTGAGACCATACTGCTACACCTTAACGTTCCTCTTTGTGTCCCTACTCAGTTCTAATGAACTCTTTAGGCAATGTTTCTAAATAGGATTGTGTCAGCAAACACTGATGTTTGGGTGTGGTCAAGCCAGTATAGAGAATGCACCATTAAATGTAGGGTCAAGAAAAATGCAGTATCTTTCCTCATCTATGGCAAGGGTCATGGTCATCACTCCCATAAGAAAAAAAAAATGGGTTAAATACAAAAATGCATGGCACTTTATTAATGTTTAGTACGGTAGAAGAGCCTTCAGAAGTAAAGGCTCCAAAACACAGCGAGTGTTATCCACGCATGTGCTTTAGATGGAAACAGTAAGTACTGTTTGCAAATGTGGCCAGACATCAAGTGTGATCGAATAAAAGAGAAAAAAATGGGAATCCTACAATAGTTGTCTTCTTACCTCTATGTGGAGCTTTCCCTCCTGCTAGATTTGAGGCAGATGTTTTTTGGAACTGAGGCAGTGAAAAAGAATATCTAATAATATACTCTCAGGTAGTGTAGTGCAAAGAATGTTCACATGTCCAACTCTTATGCAGAAAGACATAGGAAGATACAAGCAATAAACCTAGTTTGTATGATTTGCTTTGGAAGAGAGAAATGGAGGAGGAACACTTTTGTACTTTGTGAAATGTTCTAGAGAAAAAGAATAGGGACAAGACATATGTAGGTTGTTAGGAGATGGCCCGAGAGACTCTGAAGATCTGCTATTACACTGGAGGATGGCAGGTGAATGTGCTATATACAATGGTGAAAATTCTTCTAAGCCTTAAAATAATTTAAATTATTTATATCATATATATTTACCAAATCTTAAACAGTAAACTTCCTCGGTTTAATCCTATCTTGTCCCCATCCACACACACCTATTTTTTTTTTCCCATTAGAGTCTAATTTTTTGCTGTGCTGGAGTGAACCAGAAAACTAATTTGGAAATAGAAGCTAAATTACATAAGAGGCTGAGTAAAGCTGTAAGACAGTGAATTTGCATAGGAGATGGCAGAGGGCAGAGACCATCACCTGAGAAGTGTCAAGTGGATGGTACCCAGGCTGACAGAAGGCACTGATGTTTGAGCACGAAGCCTCACAATTCACTGCTTGGGAAAAATCTATAAGACCGACAGACACGTTTCACCAAAAAAAAAAAAAAAAAAAAAAAAAAAAAATCGTCAAATTATTTCAAGTTTCTCATTGGTAGACACAGACCATTAAATGTTTCTAAAGTGAGTTATAACAAAGGAATATGAACATGACTGCAATAATGCTCTTGGGGAAAAAAAAGGAACATGGAAAATGGCATTGACAGGACTATTTAGCCACTGGCTGAGGCATGCTTACTAGGTGGAGGATACTTATAGAAGACAATATGCTAATAACTGCTTCCACATGAAGTATTTCTTCTGACTGGAGATATGTGTATCCCACATGTCTTCCACAACCGTTGTCCTGGGGGTTTTTGTCTTCATGATCAAATATTATGCAATGAAGAATTTAATTGGCCAGTGTGAGTGAGTGTGTGTGTGTGTGTGTGTGTGTGTGTGTGTGTGTACTTAAACCTTACTGTTTTTATGAGTTTTCTGAGACAGTTTTTACTTCACTATTCGACTTAGTGGAGACATCTTATCTTTGTTCATCAGTACATGCCCAAACTTTCATGGAAAAAAAAAAACCAACACATTTCCATTTAAATGAGCGGAGTAGCCCTGGTGCTTAGGAGACAATCTGATTGACTATCTCCTTTGACTTTTTTTTTTTTGCATCATAAAATGAAATACTATGGATAGAAGACTATAAAACAGAAATTCCCAGGCTAAAAAGTCAAGTCAGATTAAGGTTGAGTCATTATGGTACACATAGCTGGAGATAATGAAAAAGCCTGGTAAACTGAAATTTAATCATGGTCAGGAAAAAGGTCACTGGAAGCCTACCTCTTTTAGGGGACAGAAAAATACCTGCACTCTCATGAGAAAGCCTTTCTGAGTGGAATACTTGTAGTTTTAAAACGTTATTCCATTGAAAAATATCATTCTTGTGGCTCTAAGCCCATAGGGCTTCCTTCTTAGACATGACCTTCCCTCTTTCCCTAGTCACAGTGACAATGCCATATCTGCCCGTCATTCACATTCTGTCCCTTTATCTATACAAAACTCATTATTGCCTCTGCTGTCAGCCTCCATGTCTGGCTTAGTGTCACTGTGTCTTTCTATTCCTAAAAAAGTCAGAAGTTTTAAATGTTAGTTTCTCAGCAACCAGCTGTACACAGGGAAAAGAATGTTGAGAGGATAATCCCAGGGAATGAGAAGTGAGTGCTCCAACACTAACTCATTCTCAGTAATGTACCAGGTGTTCTATCTTTCACCCTGGACAAGCCTAAAGGCTGACTCTCATCCTGTCTTAATGCCCTTGTCCCTTTAAAGTGCCACCACTCACCTATTCTTTCAACTATCAATTGTTTTATTTTGTTTTCAGAGATCTCTAACTCATAGGTCCATTATTACATATTACACTTTCTTATAGTATGACAATAAGAAAGGAAGGAACTATTGCAATTGTGGTCTCATGGATCACCTTTTACAAGGAGAAACCAGAATTAAAGTGCATGTCCTTCATGCTTAGATGAAAAGCTCTTGCACAACATCAGGTCTGTATTTTGAGATTGGGCAATGACTGAAATTCTCAGACATCAGAGTTGTACAAAGCCGACACTCATTTTTGACCTAAAACCATTGTTACCATGTTCTGATTTGACCAACTTAAAATTTGTATTGTAGAGGGCACATTGGCATGGTTTTTTAAAACCTATTTTCAATAGCCAATAGACAGACCTGGCAGTGACTTTGATTATAATAAATGATAAGGGTTTTTTGTTTTGTTTTGTTTTCCACAGACAGTAAGCGAGGTACTCAAACCAAATTGATGTTTGAGTCAGAACTCTCCTGCTACTCCTCAGTAGCTTGTTGGGCTTTTTACCTGTACAATCACTATCTTACTGGATTAATGGAAGATCACCAAATGCAAGGGCCAGACACTAACAATCAAAGTATGGAAACACGTCTGTTAGGTTGAAATTGAATTTACTCTTCATGCCATTTTGATGTCTACAAATATCACTCATGACACAATCTCAAAACAGCTTCTGATACAAAAACTCATCATAGACAATTTTAATTTCAGTGCTGTATGTGGCATAATACTTATGATGTTCAGTTAACTGAAAGTTACTAGTGAGATTAAACTTCACACTTATTTGTGTACTCATTGCAACCATAACATGTTCTCTTTTATTTTTCTTTTTAATTAAAACAGACCTATTCTGAATTCTGAATTTTCTCTGTATCTTGGGAGAATACATTTATCCTATGCTTTACTGTTGCCATAAACTTAACAGGATAACTTGGTTTTAACACTTTTTAATTTCAATTCTTCAGTAAATCTATTTTCTAACAATTCAAGCACTTTAAAAGTTTAATCGTTACAAAATATTCAGTCTCTAAGATACCCAGTATCACTAAACAGTCTAAAATATCTATGTAAATCTATTGTATCAACTACTTTCTGTCAGACAAAAAAAAAAAAAAAGGGCAATTTATTATCAGAAACAGGACTATATAGCAATTTGATAGACCTTAAGTAAATTTTAGTGGCTTCTAACTTAATATTCGGCATCTTATTTGTGGGTCTATTTAGTGTATACTTGTTATTTTCATTAGAAATCGACAGTCTTAAAACCATCTCATCACACTACTCATTTTGAAAAAAATCTGAAACAAGTGAACATTGAATTAGAAGACAAATGAAAAATTCAAGAATACAGAGTTATTTGGGGACCAGCAAGATGGTACCTTCTGCAAGTCTCACTACTGTTGCGGTAAATCTCTCCAATCCAAATAAGCCCCAGCAAATGAAGACACAACACAGTTAATATGATTACATGTTGTGCACCTAGATTGGGCAGATCTACCACTACACTACCATCTTCCACAGCTTATGAGACCCCTTAGAACTTGCAGTTTCTCCAGGCCATTTGCTTCTGCTCTGCTTTTCTTCTTCTTCCTCCTCCTCTGCATCCTCTCCCTCTTCCATTTTCTCCCTCTTCTCTCCTTCACCTTCTGCTCCACCTTCCCTTTTATCTGCCCAATCATCAGCTCACCTTTAATTTACAAATTAAGGTGGGAAACAGGTTTACAGGAAATCACCTGAGTGCTGACTCATTCCTTGTTCACAACCCTTCACAGGAGAATGGAATTAACATCAAATATAATTAGCCCCAGGGCTATCTACAACATACTACCTTTCAGATCCTCCCCACCCTCCCTACGGATCCAAGTCCATTCTCATTCTCTCTCTCTCTCTCTCTCTCTCTCTCTCTCTCTCTCTCTC
>NC_034601.1:53192280-53208949 GCF_900095145.1 Mus pahari | reverse complement strand
CTCTCTCTCTCTCAAAAATAAAGAGGAAACAAAAATAAATAGAAAATGTACCAGAAACACTCACTCACACACACACACACACACACACACACACACACACACACACACTTCAAACCCCAAAAGAAAAACATACAAGCAAAAGACCAGATTAAAAAACAACAAAACAAAAACAAAACCACAAAAACCTACATGAGATGAAAAAGTCTACAAAAATACCAGTGAGTTTATTTTATGTTAGCTATCTATCGTTAAGCATGAGACCTACCCTGAAATGAACTTTATATACCCAGTGAGAGTCTCTGTGAGTTTGTACAGCATCAGTCCTGATGTATATGGAGGATACTGTTTCATTAGCATCATCCATCACCCCATTACCTCTGGCTTTTACAATCTTTCTCTCTCCTCTCCCTGAGCCCTGAGGGGAGATGTGCCATTTAAGACTGAGTGTTCCAAGGTCTCTCATGCTTTCCACATTGTACAACTGTGGGTTTCTATTTTTATTCTCATTTTCTACAGGAAAAACCTTCTCTAATGATGGCTTAGCAACAATTAATCTACCAGAAATAATAGAATGTCATTCAGGGTCATTTTTTTGTTTATTTGTTTTCCCACAAGACCCTTTTGCCTATCTGGTCTTAGGTTCTTAGCCACCCAAGTAGCACCAGGGATGGATTCCATCTCATGAAGTGGCCTTATATAAGATATTGATTGGTCCACTACAGCATAGAAATCTCATCATTGTAGATCAGAGTTTGTAGCTGGGTCTGTGTTTCCCTTTCTCCTCTGTAAGCAGGAAGAGTACCTTTCAGTACTACCAACACTATAACAGAGAAGGCTCCATCAAGTTCAGCACCAGCTCAACTTTTCTGTCCAATAAGAATTTGTTTGTTTGTTTGTTTTTCGAGACAGGGTTTCTCTGTGTAGCCCTGGCTATTCTGGAACTCACTTTGTAGACCAGGCTGGCCTCAAACTCAAAAATCTGCGTGCCTCTGCCTCCCAAGTGCTGGAATTAAAGGTGTGCGCCACCACGCCCAACCCAACAAGAATTTTAATTCTTCATGTTTCTATGATGTGTTATTTATTATTCTTTACGAAGTATCAAAGATAAAAAAAAAAATAAGGTATCATTAAAAAGTGCCATAAAACTAAAACCAAGAACATTTGCTATCTTCTAGTTACTATAGATTAGGAACCTTGCTTCTTCAGGGATGCTTACAAGATTGCAATGAAGACAGAAGATGCAGTGGGCACACAAGAAGCTCAGCTAAACAGCAACCGACTGTCAAATTCACAAAAGTAGCTATGGTCATGAAATGGCAATCTGTGGTTGGTGGGATGGAATGCCTTGATTCTAACCATGTGTTCATTCCCATAATCTTGCCGTGTAGTCTTCACCAATGTTGCAGTTAGCTTCATCAAAGCCAACAAGATGGTCTGTCAAATCAAAATCACAATATTTTATAAATAATAAAAGAAGTAATGTAATATCAACATTCCCATACTCTATTGGCTATAATATTAGGGCCACCCAACCTTGAAAAGAAAGATTTTGTAGTATATAAACTACGAAGGAGGTTATAGGAGACCAATGTGGTCTGTCTTACAAGTCTACCTAGAACAAACAATATATGTTTGGGCATGGTAGTCAAGTACATCTGTTTCCTCAGAAATACATTCTCTTCTTCTGTCCAGTTTGTGTCAGTGCTGAGTCTTAGACAGCATGTGATGCTTAAGAGTTTATTCTGAGCCCTGCACTGCACCTGGACAGCACAGAGCTGACCCTGGTGGGTAGGGGCTTTGGTGGGCTGAGCTGAGATCATGAGATGCCCTATCACCACCATGAAAACCACCACCTGAGGCAATTGGGAAAAAAAAAAAAAAACCTTATCCCTGAACAGCTGTAGCACTCTGGAGATGGAGAGCAGTCCTGCACCTCAGCTGGGAAGCACAAGAGAGATAGCCCTGATCATGAAGGCACAGATGAGCTAGTCCTATGTGTGTGAGAACAGGAAAGCAGGCACTGCCCCTGACTGGCTGGACCATTGGGAGAGGTAGCCTGGATAGTGCCCCCTGGTAGTACAGGTGTGGGACAGCTGGTGGGTTGACCAACTCTTGAATTGGTGCATCCCATCATCTAACTCATCTATGAACTGCTAAAGGATGTGAAATGGCCCTCCATGACACAGGGCAACAACAGGATGTCTGAGAAGTGTCCGGGGAGAATCTGGTATTAATTGTGTAGAAGAAGCCAGGGACCTTTAAATGGAAAATGGCAATAAACATTTGTAAGTAAAGCTGTGTGTATGCTGTCAGACACACTATGATACCCTATAGCTTCTACAAGATGGTTTTCTATGCTTTTGTGTGTGTGTGTGTGTGTGTGTGTGTGTGTGTGTGTGTGTGTGTGTTCCTTCTGTGAGGAGGGAGATGTTCCAAAGATAGATATGACTAGAGGAGAAGATAAGTGAGATTGGGGTGCATGGTGTGAAACTCAATAATCAATAAAAGTTAATATATATATATGTATGATAAAAACCTGGAGGAAATAAACTCAGTCATGGGGGAAGTCTAGCAGCATGAGACAGACACATCCGGGTTCATCAGACCATCCAACCAGGAATATCTCCCTCTGGAGACCTTCCTCAGTGTTTGGAGAATTCTCCACACTTTCTTACATCTACATTCAAGTATGTTTTGTTGTGCTCTGTATCAGAACTGTGGGTATGCTGAAGTGGCCCTCTAGCTGTGACATCCAGGGTTTTATGTCCCATCTTTACAGAGATCCAGCAATCTAGCGGTCCCCAGACCTGATGTTCTCTTAAAGCCAACAGACACAAAGTGCTTATGAAGTTCTTGCAAAAAATGGTTAATAATGTGGATATAATGTATTTCTTATACATTTCTAAAACTGAAAATAGTTTGAAGTTTGTTTTTCATAGATGCTAGAATTCTTGGGAAAAAAATGAGATACAAATTGAATGTAGCTCTACACTTCTGTCTTATAAACAGTAAAGCTGTTTGTACTGTATAATTATTTCAAAATGCCATCGAGACCATGTGCATTCTATATTGGTAAGCTATAAGATGTGAATTAAGACTATAAATCTCTTTAAAGGATTTGCTTATGTCATACTAGAGTTTACCCAGCATGAGGCGATTAGTTTATTGTTCCCATAGTGATACTTGTGACCTCAATCTAATTGTCTGTGTACTTAACTAATGGAGTTTTGTGGAATTTTTGTCTATCTAAGGTATCTGTTACTATGAAACAAACAGTCCCCAAACCAAATGTCTTCAAATAATAATCAGTTCATTTATTTATAATTCATCAATTTTTGCTTGTCTCTAGAAGAAGCAGGTGTGGGTATTTTCTGCTAGTTTAGCCTAAGGTCACTTGGGGAGCTGGAAAGTAGTGTGACCTAGTGAGTGTCAGGAGCAAGAGTGAGGCTGAGATATGTCCGAACCCTGAAAATCTCATTGGGAGACCAGCAAGAGTAGGACTGCGTCCTTGCTGCTCTGGGTCTGCATGTCCCAGTACACATAGCATTATGACCCCCACCTCTGCTGTCCTTGAGGTGTTCATGTAGCCTTCGAGCACCCTGCTTTTCTTTTCATACAAATGAAGCATTCCCAGCACCTCATCTCCAGCCAATAATGAAACTCCTGCCTAAAACCCTTACCTACTCCCAAATGTTTATATATCCCTTCTTACCCCAATAAAGAATTTTTTCACTGTAAACCAGGTCTGTAAAAGGCTGTTTCCCCTGTACTCAAACTAACTGAGATCTTGTCTAACCCACCTGCCTGGCTAAGTTTCACTCCTTTCAGTATAGCCTGGTGCACAATGGTATATCCCAAGGGGAAAAGCAGATCCCAACTGATAGTCACTCCTTGACTACAGTCATTGATGGCTTAGATGGTGCTACCATCAGGTAGCTGGTCTAAAACATCTCAGGAGTGTTAGCTTATCTCTCCTTCCTGCTATCTCCCATTCGCTGAACCTTGATCTATGGTAGTGGTAGTGTTTTAAGCAGGTGAAAAAAAATGCTGTGTGGCCACTTGAAATCTTGGCTCTGAATTCTGACATTATTGTTCTCACAGGTTACCTTGGTCAAAGCAAATGCAAAGCAATTCAGATTTCATGACTTGGCGAGGAGGACTCTATCTCTTGATGAGAGAGCAGAGTCATACTATAAATGTGCATAAGTGTAGAACTGGACAGAATTTGAAGCCACTTACTATAATCTACCACACAATTGATATATTCTATGTGTATAAAAAAGAATCAACATCTTATAACTATCTTATAACCTAAAATGGACAATGAATTTCTATTAATTTTTTTCTGACAAATCATAATTTGTTCTGCCAACTCATGAATTAAATTCACAGTTTCCACATGCTCATGTAGCAGCCTGAAGTTAGATACTACGATGCTTACAAAAATAAGCAGGAAAGCTACTCAAGCTCAAGAGGAGAATAGAAAATCATATAGAAAAATTAAAAGGGCATGAGCATGTTAGGCATGTGTATAAACTGATACGCACATTCAAAGAATTTGAAATCCACGGAGGACAACATGATCAGAACCTACATGAGTCAACTGCAGTCGGACAGTATGACATACAATCGTATGCCTTCCCACTGTCATTATCCCACAAACCTGAACTTCTACAAAGGAAGGTTGCTCCTACTTTACACTCCTTCACATACCTGAAGGCTTACAACGCATAAGCCTCATACGTCTTCAGGTTTTTGTTTGTTTGTTTGTTTTTTTATAACTAATTCGTCTGAAATTTCCAGCCATCCCTACCTGTCTTAAAGCCTGGATGCTTTCTCAACTTGGCCACCTCCACCTAGGTTTTTCTTTCTGAGTCTTTTCTGAATGGGACCCACTATTCCCATTTTTTTTCCCTAATCAATAGAGAGAATGCAGAGTTAGCATCTTCCCTGCAGAGACTTGATGAGTGCAGCAGGGATTCCTGTTTGCTTGTCAACAGCTGCCATGCACTCTTGCTGGAGAGAGCTTCCTACCAGGTTATCCCCAGTGGGCGATCTCAGAGAAGCTGCTGCTAAGTCAAGCCCATTTCTACACGGGGCCAGCTGACTTTATTATGCTCAGTACAACATCATTTTATATTTTATGCCACAGTGTATATATATATATATATATATATATATATATATATATATATATATGAATTTTTATTAATTTTTTTCCTGACAAATCATAATTTGTTCTGCCAAACTCATGAATTAAATTCACAGTTTCCTCATGCATATATATATATATATATATATATATATATATATATATATATATAATCACATGTGTATTCACTCTCTATATTAAATAAATATAATCATATATCCCTGTCTAATAAATTCCACAACTTTTCATGTCCCTTTTCACCTCAATTAGTCCAATTATTGCAACTTTTTAGTTTGGTTTGGTTTGGTTTGGTTTGGTTTGGTTTGGTTTGGTTTGATTCTTTGAGACAGGGTTTCTCTGTATAGTCCTGATTGCCCAGGAGCTTGATTTATAGACCAGGGTGACCTTGAACTCACAGATCTATTGACCAGCCTCTGCCTCCCACATACTGGGATTAAAGGCCTGCACCACCATGCCTGACTGCAATTTTTTCTCTTCCAGTATTGTCTGACGTGTCTTCTGTCTTGACTGTCCAGCATGTGAACTGACAGCAGCTCACAGCTCCCTATTCAGCAGTGATTCAATATTCTCTCAGTTCTTTCTTTATTGGGAAGACTAGACAATGTGGGAATTCTGTGTTTTTGGTTCCACACTCATCCTTTATAGCCATTGTTCTAAACCTTCCTAATGCTATGAGCCTTTAATACAGTTCCTCATATTGTGAAGTCCCCAATATAAAATTGTTTTCATTGTTACTTCACAACTGAAATTTTACTACTGTAATGAACTGTAACATAAATATCTGATATTCATGATATCTGGTAGACAACACACAAAGGAGTTATGACCCATAGGCTAAGAACTGCTGCTCTATAGAATTCCTCAATGGTAAATTATATCAACCAACATTGCTTCAACTGCTACACTGAAATCAAATGTCAACATTCAATAGGTCCAACCTTTTCTCTTAATTTTTCAGGCATCTTAAGAAAGGAAATGAGTCAGTTTTTAAGTTTTCACTCTTTGTTTGATCCCATTCCAACATTAACTCAGTTAACTTTCAGCAAGATAGAGATAAACACTGTCTAATACAGATTCATTTGCTGCTCTCATGGAGAAATAAATAAGCTCAGAGGTTGGGAGGACATTTCTGTAAGGACTCATGGAGGCTACAAAACACACTGTCTGTGATCCATCTTTCCTCTCATCCTATTAAGAATGGCAACCTGCCTTGACATTAAGGATATATATATATATATATATATATATATATATATATATATATATATATATATTTGTGTGTGTGTGTGTGTGTGTGTGTGTATGTGTGTGTGTGTGTGTGTGTGTGTATGGAGAACATTACTTTTATATCATTCCTACTATAGATAGATAAATGATAGATAGATAGATAGATAGATAGATAGATAGATAGATAGATAGATAGATTGACGTAGGAGAATGATAAAAGGGGCCTTAATAATAAAAATTACAAGGATGCCTTTTCTATCTGCCTCATACAACATCATTCAGTATTCATCTGTGTGCCCATGTACCACCACACCCAATTTATGGGAAGAATTTTAACTAATTCTATTTTTGTTTTAATTGTTACTATTATCTTCATAGGGCTTTTAACTACCAATGTTAATATTAGCACAGAGAATGAGTTAGTAAAGTTGTTACCTATGTTACACTACATCTTAGATATGGTATTTATCTCAGATGTAAGCTTTTGTGGCATTTACTCATGTATATGAACATTACTTTTATAATTAAGTATTTTCTCACCAGAAAAAATATTTGAAATATAAGGACAACTTTCTAATAATTTTATCCATGTGTTTAAAACAGTTGAACCTCTGTGTTGGGATTTTTAACAAGGCAACTCTTAACATCAGGTGCTATCTTCTGCTCAGATAGGAAAGATAGGTTTAATTACCCCTTTTTATTCAAGTTGTTGAAGTATGAGTGAACCTTGTAATAAGCCATTTTCCCCAGTATAGGTATGCCCCCACTGAATTTGAAGGGATAGAGTTATTTTTAGAAAACAGTTGAGTATTTAACATTTAAAATCAACTAGACATACAGAGAGTTAAATACTTGTCTAAAAATCATGCCATCTTACATTTATTTAAATAAAACATAAAAGAAACTAATGAGTTAAAAAAAAACAGAGCAATCAATTGTTATTTTAAGAAATGCAAAGAAATACCAGTCGTTTAATATCTCAAGTAGACTTTTCTGTGAATATGCAAAATAAATATATTCTACATTTGGTTTAGGATCTTTGTTCTCTAATAAAAGAGAATCACATCTTCCATGAAGAATGTTGTACACCTTTCATTTACTTTACTAAAGTGAACATGAACGCTGTCAGATTTTGTAGTTCATATTTTGCAATGAAGTCCAAGGTAATCACCTAATGTATTATCACTTTAAAAGAGAAAGAAGAAATATCAAAACACAGGCATATAGCATCTTTGTCTGCTTTCATTGTAGTATAACTTGTATAACATCAGATACCTTTAAGGTTCTGAACATTCTAGTTTACTAACATCAAATTCAAAGTATTTGTACACATAATTTCACATTATTACAAATTTATCTCTCCTTATTTATGATTTTCTTTTTCAGTATTAAAAATTCTCTACTCNTTACTTTAANTTCAGTATGNGTATGACTTCAGAACTCAGTATGATTTAGCTGAGGAAATACTTGAAATTTATGATTGTACAGCTGTTGGTCACTTCATGAGCTATGAATATAGTAAGTAAAACTGTATATTATTGCTATAGTTTCGGAAGGTGCTTTTATAGAGATTAAAGTGTAGAGGTAAGCCCACTACACTTCTCTTCAAACATGACAAATGACCCAGTTTGAATGGCTACTGCTTTCCACATGAATACGAAAAAAGTGTATTGTTTAGAGATGTACATAGTACCTCAAGGTTTCTTTTATGTATGGGTCAAAAAAAAAAAATCTAAAGATGTCTTTCAGAAACATGCTTCTAAAATTCTAGAGTAGTAAGAGCTTTCAAGTGTTATACCCCATACACTATGCAATGGCCTTAGGTCAACAATAATACATAAGACAGGACACAGTACACATTATGAATGAGAATGGCTTTGTCCCCTGCTGTGATTACTAAATATGTGGCTGTCTTCTAAACATGCTGGAATTAGTTCTATTTTCATCAGCGGATNATTTATGTAAACTTTACACTAGTACTACTTATTTATTTTCACAATTAGTTCGGTAATATGCTTGGTTAAATGAATTACTTTGTATATAGCACTCAAAGCAGCACCCAATATCTAATTACCTATTATTATTTTCATTGAAAGTCAGGCAACAAGTAAAACTATATTAGTAAACATCAGCCTTTACTGTCTTTATAAAAGCCAAGTTCAAGTTCAAGATCCTAATTGTGACTAATATTTTAATAATTTTAAGGTGACACTCAATATTTAAGGCTAACAGTTTTGGAATTTAGCTTTATGTGCCGATAAATAATAAAATGTATAAGAATGGATTAAAATATAAAGCAAAAGGTATCTTATTAGTGAAATTAAAAACTGGTAACCCTAGTAGATAAGTTTTATTATACTTTAGTAAGTAATAGATTAAACAGGGGAGTCAATAAGGCTAGCAGATTGAATAATACAATTATCAAACATATTTGATGAATATTCATATTCTCTTCAATGAAACAAAATATGTATGAAAAGTGATAAATCCTGTCATAAAGCAGTTTTCAAATTGTATTAAGTATTCTTGTTTTTGAGCAAGAAATAAACAGGAAACATCTAAAATTTAGAGAACTTAAAATACTGCTAAGGAATTTAGATGCTTAGGGCTCATCTTCTTCTGAACAATAAAATCAGAAATGCAAACAGTTACATTTCAGGGTGAAGACCTAAGGGAAAGCAACTGAACTTAGTACGGGGGGGGGGGGGGGGATAAGAATCCCCAGGGTAGGACAGAGAGCAGAATGAACCGTGCTTGTAATTGTGACATCAGCTTTCCATTTTGGAGACTGTCTGTTAAATGCAAATGTAAATGGGAGAACCTTAGCAGTTACCATAAGTAGGTAACTCAGCAGCCCCAAGTGAGAGTTCTACAGTCCACACAGGCTTGGAGGTCAGATAAAAGAGCTATATGCAGTCTACACTATAGCTTTGCTTCACAGAATAAATTTAAATTGCCTCTCCTCAAACCTTAGAGCCCAGGCTCCTTCAGCACAGTACAATACCTACAGAAACCAAACCTACACTGCCAGAAGTGCCATCCCTAAGCCCATATTCACCACATTCCACATCTCTCTCCTCACTGCTCCCATTGTTGAATGGGACTCAGAGTAGTATGTACCCCTAGTACTACATTCACACACCAACCTGATTTTCTAAAGTACCCATCTTCCCTGTGGTACTTCAAGAAAAAAAAGGTCCCCTGACCCATTACAACATATACCACACCATACCCAAAGCCATGACTGCAAATGACAAAGCTACCCAGAAAGTATATTATTATTGGCTCAATTAGAGCCAATGCTGCCACAAACTGATACTTTCAAGGAAGAAGCCACAAGCTATGACAACCAGCTTACAAAGTGATACAGAAAACTTTTCCAACATGTGTGCAAAATAGCAATCTAGTAGCTGAGTAGAACTGACATAAAAAACAGGGCACCATGACACTTCCAAAAGAACCCAATAGCGACTAGCAGCAGATTGCAAAGGAAAGAATATATACTGATTAAGAGAAACATCAAAAATATCTTGAAAAATCTCAGTGAGGTTCAAGGATTTAGTACACCAATTTACGAAAACATACAATTCATGATATGAACAAGAAATCTAACAGACAGTGATAATGAAAAAGAAACAAACAAAATTCTTAGAAATGAAAAGATCGATAGGTGAAATAAAGGTAGAGTTTTGAGCCAGGTGTGGTACATGACTGTGATTCCTGCACTCGGGATGCTGAAGCAAGACCACATGTTCCAGACCAATGGGGTCTTTGCAGGAAGCAATATGTCATTCTGGGTACATAGCAAACACTGTCTCAGAAGCAGAAAACAAAAACTGAGAGCCTCCACAGACTTAAAAAATACTCCAAAGAATGGCAGAACACAAATGCTAGTTTTTTGTTTTGTTTTGTGAGAAATAAAATATAGGGATGAATGGGAGAATAAATAGTCTCTTAGGCTTATAAAGCACCCACCATAGGTCGATTAGTTCATGAATCACAGAAAATTCAGAGGTGAATAAGAAAAAAAATGTACCTTCAATGAAATACCATTCAGAATGGTTCCTGTCCTGTTAAAGATAAGGACATGTAGGTATAGTGACTGCTGTTGTAGCACCTTACTATCATATGATTTCATAAATCTAAAACAGCAAGTAAAAAAGCTATCCACAGATTCAAGGGAAACCTCATTAGATTTAAAGCACCTTTCCACAGAGACTTAGTCAGGAAAAGCTATACCACACTCAACAAAGGTATCATTCAGGAGGAAAAAATATAGGATGAAAGTCATCAGCATTACCACTGTAGGCGAGCAGTACTGTAATAGTAGACTAGTACCTCAGAGGATGTTAAAAGGATTACTATATCCAAAAGTCAGAAAATATCACCACAATGGAACATGCATGAAAAAATCTCAAGATATACAAAAGAAGATATACAAAGAGAAGCAAAAGGCCATTAAAACATCAGTATATTAAGGCACCAAATCAACAAAAATAAACAAGATAACAAGAAAAGATCAAATTAAATACTAACCAAAAGAAAATTCATCAATAATTATTTGAATAAGATTGACTTCTCTGTAATAACCTTGAATCTATGCAGTCTAAAGTCTCCAAAGAAGAAATTCAAATTGGCCAGTCTGCCCTCCCTGAGTTGAGACTGTTCCACAGCCCACTGTGCACAGGATCCCCCAGGAGAGAGACCTGTTCTCCCCAGGAGTGCTTTCACTCCCTGGCTCAGGGGTGAGATAGCCATTTTCTCTCCCATAACTGTCTGGAGCAGGACTGGGAGGAGCACACTGGGTACAGGAACAGTGGAGCAGCTGGGACAGGACCTTTCTGGTCACCATCTGCCCCCAGAGCCTGGGCTGTTCCAGAGCACTCTGTATACAAGTTCCTCCAGTAGATAGCTGGTTCTCCAAGAGTGCTGACACAAACTTACAGACCCACAGGAGGAATAAGCTCCAGCCAGAGAATGCAAGAACATTGAACACCAGAGATGTGCAGATGTTGAAAGGCAAATACAAGCGTCTTACCAACAAAAACCAAGATGACTTGGCGCCATCAGAACTCAGGTCTCCCACCACAGCAAGTCCTAGATACCCCAACACACCAGAAGAGCAAGATGTGGATTGCAAGATGTGGAAAATGCAAAGGGAAAAAATCTCCTAACTCCAAACATCCAGGAAATCCAGAACACAATAAGAGGACCAAACATAAGGATTATAAGTATAGAAAAGAGCATAGATTCCCAAATTAAAGGGCCAGTAAATATCTTCAACAAAATTATAGAAGAAATCTTCCCTAATCTAAAGAAAGAGATGCCCATAAACTTATAAGAAGCCTATGGAATACCAAGTAGTTTGGACAAGAAAAGAAACTCCTTCTGTCACATAATTAAAACACCAATTGCACAAAACAAAGAAAGAATAAGAATTACACAAGACTTCTCACACCAGAGACTATGAAATATAGAAGATCCTGGGCAGATGTCATACAGACCCTAAAAGAACATAAATGCCAACCCAGGCTGCTCTACCCAGCAAAACTCTCAATTACCATAGATGAGAAACCAAGGTATTTCATGACAAAAACAAATTTACACAATATCTCTCCACAAATCCAGCCCTTCAAAGGATAATAAATGGAAAACTCCAACACAAGGATGGAAACTACACCTTAGGAAAGGCAGGAGATTAATCTTTCAAGAAAACTGAAAGAAGATAGCCACAGAAAGAGAATTCCAACTCTAACAACAAAAATAACAGGAAGCAATAATTACTTTTCTTTAATATCTCTTAATATCAATGGACTCAATTCCCCAATAAAATGACACAGACTAACAGACTGGTTACGTAAACAGGACCCAACATTTTGCTGAATACAGGAAACCCACCTCAGTGACAAAGACAGACACACCTCAGAGTAAAAGGCTAGAAAACAATTTTCCAATCAAATGGTCCCAAGAAACAAGCTGGAGTAGACATTAGAATATCAATTAAATTGACTTTCAATTTAAAGTTTTCAAAAATAGAGAAATAAATAAGGAAGGACAATTCGTACTCATCAAAAGTAAAATCTACCAAGATGAACTCTCAATTCTGAACATCTATGCTCCAAATGCAAGGGCATCCACACTCATAAGAGAAACTTTAGTAAGCTCAAAGCACACATTGAACTACACAGAATAATAGGAGACTTCAACACCTCAGTCTCATCTATGGACAGATCATAGAAAGAGAAACTGAAAAGAGACACAGTGAAACTAACAGAAGTTATGAAAGAAATGGATTTAACAGATATCTATACAATATTTATCCTAAAACAAAAGAATATACCTTCTTCTCAGCACCTGATTGTACCTTCTCCAAACTGACCATATAACCGGCCACAAAACAGGCCTCAATAGACACAAATACATTGAAATAATCCCATGCATCCTATCATATCACCACATACATGTGGAAGCTGCACAACAGTCTACTGAATGATAACTTGGTCAAGGAAGAAATTAAAGACTTTTTAGAGTTTAATGAAAATGACGCCACAACATACCCAAACTTAAGGGACACAATGAAAGCAGTATGAAGAACTCATAGTTCTAGTGCCTCTAAAAAGAAACTAGAGAGAGCATAGACTAGCACCTTGACAGCACACCTGAACGCTGTAGAACAAAAGGAAGCAAATTCACCCAAGAGGAGTATATGGCAAGAAATAATCAAACTCAGGGGTGAAATCAACCAAGTGGGAAAAAAAGAACTATTCAAAGAATCAACCAAACCAGGAGCTGGTTCTTTCAGAAAATCATCAAGATAGATAAACCCTTAGCCAGACTAACTAAAAGGCATGGGGACAGTATCCTAATTAGCAAAATCAGAAATAAAAACTGAAACATAACAATAGACCTGAGGAAATCCAAAAAAAAAATCATCAGATCCTACTACAAAAACCCATACTCACCAAAACTGGAAAACCTGGATGAAAAGGACAATTTCCAAGACAGATACCAGGTACCAANGTTAAATCAGGATCAGATTAATGATCTAAACATTCCCATATCCCCTAAAGAAATAGAAACAGTCATTAATAGTCTCCCAACCCAAAAAAGCCCAGGACCAGATGGATTTAGTACAGAGTTCTATCAGACCTTCAAAGAAGAGCTGATACCAATACTCCTCAAACTAGTCCACAAAATAGAAACAGAAGGAACACTACCCAACTTGTTCTATGAAGCCACAATAACTCTGATACCTAAACCACACAAAGATCCAACAAAGATAAAGAACTTCAGACCAATTTCCCTAATGAATATTGACGCAAAGATTTTCAATAAAATTCTTGCAAACCAAATTCAAGAATGCATTTAAATGATCATCCATCCTGATCAAGTAGGCTTCATCCCAGGGATGCAGGGATGATTCAATATATGGAAATCCATCAATGTAATCCACTATATAAACAAACTCAAGAAAAAAAAAAACACATTATCTTCTCATTAGATGCTAAGAAATCATTTGAAGAAATCCAATACCCTTTCATGATAAAAGTCTTGGAAAGATCAGGAACTTAAGGTCCATACCTAAACATAGTAAAAGCAATATATACCAAACCAGTAGCCAACATCAAAGTAAATGGAGAGAAACTTTAGACAATCCCACTAAAATCAGGGACTAGACAAGGCTGCCCACTCTCTCCCTACCTATTCAATGAAGTACTTGAAGTCCTAGTCAGAGCAACTAGACAACAAAAGGAGATCAAAGGGATAAAAATTAGAAAGGAATAAATCAAAATATCACTATTTGCAGATGATATGATAGTATATATAAGTGACCCTAAAAAATCCACCAGAGAACTCCTAACCTGATAAACAACTTCATCAAATTAGCTGGATATAAAATTAAATTAAACAAATTAAAGGCTTTCCTCTATACAAAGGATAAACAGGCTGAGGAAGAAATTAGGGAGACAACACCCTTCACAATAGTCACAAATAATATTAAATACCTTGGTGTGACTCTAAGGAAGTGAAAGATCTGTATGATAAGAACTTCAAATCTCTGAAGAAAGAAATTGAAGATCTCAGAAGATGGAAAGATCTCCCATGCTCATGGATTGGCAGGATTAATATAGTAAAAATGGCCATCTTGCCTAAAGCAATCTACAGATTCAATGAAATCCCCCTTCATATATTTAGAAAAAGCAATTTTCAAATTCATCTGGAATAACAACAACAACAACAAAAACAGGATAGCAAAAACCATTCTCAACAATAAAAGAACTTCTGTGGAATCACCATGCCCAAACTCAAGGTGTACCACAGAGCAATAGTGATAAAAACTGCATGGTACTGGTACAGTGACAGACAAGTAGATCAAGGGAATAGAATTGAAGATCCAGAAATGAATCCACACACCTATGGTCACTTGATCTTTGACAAAGGACCTAAAACCATCCAGTCAAAAAAATATAACATCTTTATCAAATGATGCTGGTTCAACTGGAGGTTAGCGTGTAGAAGAATGCAAATTGATCCATTCTTATCTCCTTGTACAAAGCTCAAGTCNAAGTNGATCAAGGACNTCCACATAAAACCAGAGACATTGAAACCTATAGATGAGAAAGTGGAGAAGAGCCTCGAAAATATGGGCACAGGGGGAAAATTATTGAACAGAACACCAGTCTTTTGTGCTGTAAGATCAAGAATCAACAAATGGAATCATAAAATTACAAAACTTCTGTAAGGCAAAGGACACTCTCAATAAGACAAAAAGGCAACCAACCCATTGGGAAAAGATCTTTACCAATCCTAAATCTGATAGAGATTTATTTGATTGTATATATACAATACATACAAAGAACTCAAGAAGTTACACTTCAGAGAACCAAATAATCCTACTTACAAATGTGGTACAGATCTAAATAAATAATTCTTAACTGAGGAATACTGAATGGCTAAGAACCCCCTAAAAAATGTTCAACGTCCTTAGTCATCAGGGAAATGCAAATCAAAACAACCCTGAGATTCCACCTCATACCACTCAGAATGGCTAAGATTAAAAATTCAAGTGACAGCAGATGCTGACGAGGTTGTGGAGAAAGAGGAACACTCCTCCATTGCTGGTGGGATTTCAAGCTTGTACAACCACTCTGGAAATCAGTCTGGCAGTTCCTCAGATAATTGGACATGGTACTACTGGAAGATATAGCAATACCTCTTCTGGGCATATACCCAGAAGATGTTCCAACTGGTAATAAGGACACATGCTCCACTATGTTTGTAGCAGCCTTATGGCCAGAAGCTATAAAGAACCCAGATGTTTATCAACAGAGAAATGGATAGAGAAAATGTGGAAAATTTTACAATGGAGTACTAATCAGCTATTAAAATCAATGAATTTATGAAATTCTTAGGCAAATGGATATATCTGGAGGATATCATCCTGAGTGAGATATTCCAGTCACAAAAGAACACATAGGATATGCTCTCACTGATAAGTGGATATTAGCCCATAAGCTCTGAATACCCAAGATACAATTCATAAACCACATGAATCTCAAGAAGGAAGACCAAAGTGTGGATACTTTGATACTTCTTAGAAGGGGGAACAAAACACCCATGGAAGGAATTACAGAGACAAAGCTCAGAGCAGAGACTGAAGAAATGCCCATCCAGAAACTGCCCGACCTGGGGATCCATCCTATATACAATAACCAAACCCAGACACTATTGTGGATGCCAACAAGTGCTGACAGGAGCCTGATATAGCTGTCTCCTGAGAGGCTCTGCCAGTGCCTGGCAAATACAGAAGTGGATCCTCATAGCCATCCATGGGGCTGAGCACAATACCCAATGAAGGAGCTAGAGAAAGGACCCAAGGAGTTGAGGTGGTTTGCAGCCCCATAGGAGGAACAACAATATGAACTAATCAGTATCCCCAAAGCTCCCAGGAACTAAACCACCAACCACAGTACACGTGGTGGGACTCATGGCTCCAGCTGCACATGTAGCAGAGGATGGCCTAGTCAGACATCAATGGGAAGAGAGGTAAGGCTCTATGCCCCAGTATAGGGGAATGCCAGGGCCAGGAAGCAGGAGTAGGTGGGCTGTTGTGCAGAGGGAGGGAGGAGTGGATAGGAGAAGGATGTTTTTCATGGGGAAACCAGGAAAGGTGATAACGTTTGAAATGCAAACAAAGAAAATATACAATAAAGCGAAAGAAAGAAAGAAAGAGAGAGAGAGAGAGAGAGAGAGAGAGAGAGAGAGAGA
>NC_034601.1:53137823-53192275 GCF_900095145.1 Mus pahari | reverse complement strand
GAAAGAAGGAAGGAAGGAAGGAAGGAAGGAAGGAAGGAAGGAAGGAAGGAAGGAAGGAAGGAAGGAAGGAAGGAAGGAAAGTCAGAATAAAGCACATTTAGGTAAGGAGAGGACTAAAAAATTAAATTGAAGGTCATGGGACAGAGGTTAGCAGATTCTTCAAATCAGAATAAAGCATCTTCAGAAGATTCCAATCTGGAACCTACAACCATAGCAGAAAAGGCCGTTCCAGATGAGAAGACCACAAAGGCATGAAGAATTAGCATGGCAGCCAACAGAGATGCAATATTCCGAGTTAACAATTCAGATTATGCTTAATGAGGCTACCTTAGACCAATGTCATACCATAGCTTATATCTTTCATTGTATAGACTTTGGAAAATTCACATATGTATATATGTTGATATATCATACAGTTGACAAACACCCAAAATTCCAATGGGCTTTTGCCTTGAGTTCTGAAAAAAGATGATTCTATAATTGCACTTTTATCAGAGATGATGGTTATCTTTACAGATTGAAACTGATGATTCTTTAACATGTGTATCCATTAAATACAATTTTCTTAGACATTATGACATAGAAAATGTTAGATATCTCTTACAACCCTACAGGTCAAGCAGTTATGAAGAGATCTAACAGAACTTTAAAGGAAATGCTCATAGAAGTGGGGGGGGGGGATAAAGCTTATGGCCTAGGCATTTACTCAAGAATATTTCCCAAGGTTATTATTCTGGGTACAAAGAGGAAGGGTAGAAAAGCTCTTGGGTATACACACAGGTCTCTTTAAAATGGCCTCTCACGATGCTGTGTTTATAATAGGGTGGGATTCCAGTTAGAAGTTAGTTCTGAGCAAGAAGTGATAAGGTATGGTCTATCATGGTCAAGGTGGTGAAGAGTGGGTAGAATGTGGTGTTTTCATAGTGGATTTAATCAATGGACTTCTGAACCCCTGAGTGTAACACGAAAGAAAGAAGAATCTATTTCTAAAGTCTCACTTTTCTTTGTATCCTGCTCAGTATATACCCATTGTTCTATCCAGAGGGTTTTATTATGACATTTTGATATAATGTACATTGATCAAATTTACCCCCTGATAATCCCTCTTTTAATTTTATGATTTTGGTTTACCTTGATTGCACGCATTAAATAAATCATGTGATTCTTGAAAAAAAAAAGTAATGTAGAACTTATATCCCTCAAGCAAAAACCAATTTGAAAGAAAACATTTGTTTAACATGCATCTCTTATTCCCAAGATGTAAAATGCTTACCTAAGATTATATGGAGTTCTTTTCAACTTATGCATGAACAGAAACCAGTTTTTCTTTCTACTTACAAAGCATGGGCCAAACTTATCAAGATGCATTCAAAAATATCTGACTACATAGTTGAACTTGATTTCTTATGGCAAAAGTTCTAGCTGCAAAAAATTAACCAAGAAAATGTTTAAGAAAAATTAAGCATTAATATGAATCATAATTTTTCATCACCATCCTGTTAGTGCTTTGAACCTAATAGAAATAACTTTCCACATCATGTCACATTACCTGAAGGATGAGCTTTAAATATACTATGTAGAAGATGATTGTAAATTTAGAGGTTTAGTCACTTTTATATTTATATTTCTAATTCTCATTCATCTTACATGTTCCAGTTTCTCTAAACACTAAGCTTATATTTTCTTTTCACAAAGTGGTAATTACTCTATATAATATTTTTCTGCTTATAATAAAGACACTTCTACATTTATTATTTACTATATTATGTGCAGTTTCTAAATTATAATATAGACCAAAATATTATCAAATTTTTAACCTTGAAAACCATCTCAATTTATAATTTTTTTAAAACCTGTAACACTGAATGGGATATGAGTCTACATAGAGCAACATTCTACAATTTAGATTTTGTGAAAATTTTAGTCAATTCCAATAACTGATTATTCTTACTGAATTACAATATTCAATAACTGACTAGAATATTCTTACTGAAATGCAACTCCACAACCAATTTGGAAAGTGTTGTTTACTGATGTAACCAAACTAACAATATCCTGCCAGTCAGTCTCTCCATTACATGGTGGAATTCGCATTATTCTCTAGAGCCAGAGCATTTGTAGCTTGTTGGAAACTTCACTTCCCTCTTAGAAGTTTTTATAATGGCATGTATCACAATGTGGGTCTAAGTGAAAAGTGTTTTTAATAAATAATAAAATATACTGAATGAAATTTTAACTAAAGTAATAAAGTTTATATTGGTGAAAATGAAAAGATAACATGAAAATGAACTTTTATGCTAATTATTTTATTAGAAGATCTTCCTGTTGTCCCCAGAGAATAAGTAAAGTCATATTAAAATGTCTTTATTTTGAATCATGGTTCAATTTAGAGAGGTGATAGTGATTTTCTACAAGTATGTTTTTACAGCTTAAGATGAAATGATCTAATAATACAGCTTTAAATACAAACATTTACTATATCAAAGCTATGCAAAGACTTTACTGCTGTTAAAGTCATTTAATATCAATCAGTGATTATCTAGGACACACGTTTGACTTAAATCAAAATTATTATGCATTTTATTTTGGGACTATCCTGACTCTTCTGTGACTTGATGTACATTGACCAACACAGCCGTGAAGCAGCTGGCTTCTCTACATCATTGTATCCTGACGTCCAAGTGCAATCCTTCCTCTGCCATGAACTTCTCTTGGTTTTCCATATAAGTTTCAAAAAGCTATATTTGCACCAGTGCAGTGCAAGGATCTCATCTTCTGGGAAATGAGGCTCTTAGTGTTGCCTTCACAGTGACTCAAGGATGAATAGTGTGCCCTTCTACAGGGAGTCAACTACTCATACAGGTGACCATCATAAAGTCATCTGTCTAACCATATACTCTATAGCATCCCTTCCCATTGGGTTCATAGTGACTGATGTCAGAGGAGCAAGAAGGCAAGTATTTAAAAGTTTCACGGTGGGAAAGGCAAAGGCGCAGAAAATGGCAGAAAGTCAGAGAACTGTTGATGAAACGTGAGAAGGGAACCTCAGTCAGTATCCAGAAACAAAGGCCTAAGGCAGTGGTTCTCAGACATCCAAATGCTGCAACCCTTTAATACAGTTGCTTGTGTTGTGTGACTCCAACTATACAATTATTTTTGTTGCTACTTCATAACTGTTATGAATCATAATGTAAATGTCTGTGTTTCCTGAGGTGAAATGGTTCTTGAATCCCCAAAGGAATCACAACTGACCAATGGAGAACCATTGCCCTAAAGGGTCACAGTCAAACAAAAATAGACCCACAATATAGGAATCACACTGCCCCACCCTAAAATAGGTGCCATCCATGCATTAACAGTTAAATCTACAAGTCTGTAGTCTTATAGTTCTCGAAGTCCAAAATGACAAATTAGTCACACTAAAATTGAATCCAGTCTGATGACAGGCCACATTTCTTTGGAGGGAAAAATGTGTGTCCTTGCCAGGGCCACCTTCTCAATAACTACTATAGTCTTCCCAAACCACATGACACTCTTCTCTGTTTCATGCTCATTCATCCCATCTTTTCTGCTTCTCTCCTGTAAGAACCTTTGTGGTTCCACTAGACCTATCTGTGTGTCCTAGTAGAATTCGTATGTCTAAAGATTATTAATATAGTGAACCTGTAAGATCCCCCACATGGTAAGGATTTTTAGGATACAGTTTTCTGTGGGGTGAGAGGACATGATTCAGTCAATCATAGCTACAAAATGAATTAAGGTATACAGAGGTTGCAGGACATTCTATGTATTAAATTCTTCCCACTACACATTCATGTGTTGAAGTTCTAACTTCCAGTGCAGGAGACTGGATTTGAGGGAGGATAAGATTTTTAGGAGATACTTAAGGTTAAATGAACCATAAACAAGGGACTAATCTCATATGATTTCTGTCCTTTTGAGAACAGAAAGAGAGCAAATTCTCTCCACATGAGTACTAAGAAAGGTAAAGGTGAGGTTTCAAGAAGTCACTGAATAGCCAAGAAGAGAGTCTACCAGGAACTGAAACAGCCAGTATACTGAACTAGGACTTCCCACCATTCAACAAAGAAAGCCATCACTGTTATTTAAACCAGTCACTCTGTGGCACTTTGTAATGCCAGTCTAAGCAGATTACAACAGGAAGTGATGGTGAGATGGTCCCTGAGAGACTTCAAGGTGTTAAGGCATGGGTAGATTTCAAGAGAGAATTTCACAGACAGTAAATATAGATGTGTAATTTATCAGTATAAAAGTGGAAGTAATTGGTGATGGGGGAAAAACCTTAACCTAATATATATATATAACCTAATATATCTACTGAAAGGAATGTATAGCTGAGAATTGTTAGAGTCTGAGGATTTGGGAATAATCCACCATGAAAAGCAAGTTTGAGCCAACAAAAGTTTCCCTATTCAAAAAAAAAAAAAAATCATGTATCAGGGAGATATATGGGCTTGGGATCTAAACCATGCCAGTGGGGGGCAGAACATAGCAACCTTTTGAAGTAAAAACCCACACATTAGATGGGGTGGGGAAAGGGGAGGGAACCAATCGGATACATGCATATGTTGTAGGTTTCCAACCATTTTCACACCTGACACAGTAAGTGAAGGTTATTATTTATTAAGTAGCTCAGATGGATTTCTTGATAACTTAGCCTGGATTGAGACTAGCCAATCAGAGCCTCTTTAGCAGCTGATGAGTTCCAGTCCCAACTGGGTACTAACCAACAAAGCATAAAGGGTGAGATATTAAGGTCTAAGTTCATATGCTGCACCTGGGAACAGAATTTCTGGGAATTGAGATGACTCTTCTATAATTATATATACAGACATAAAACATAGATTTTTATATGTAACTAATTTCTCTAAGAATATTCAGTGAGTGGTTGAACTAATTCTCAGTTTTCGTCATGGTATGAAGATGGTAAACACAAGCTAATAGAAACATACTGTATGCTTTATGTACTTTCCTGCAAACGAGACAAAGAAAACAGTCACAAATATATTTTTCATTATATTTGATTTTGATTTTTAGCATGATTCTTCTGATAACAGAAGAGAAAAAAAATCAATTTTGATAGATCATCAAGCCGACCTACCTTTGAAATGCAAATAGTTTTAGTAGAAGGAGGATTGATCTCTTTCAATATCTCCTGAGGCAAGAAAACTGTTGCTATGAGAATCCATCTGGTAGCAGCTGATACCCTTGAAAGAAAAGGAATTGCAGAAGTAGTGCTGAAAACTGTCTAACTGGAACAAAGGAGTCTCTTTATGAAGGGGCTGCTGGCTCCTCTGGCCTGTTGCATGACAAGCACTTCTACAGCATGAGATAAAAAATAGTAACCTTTGTTGAGATGTTTTTTTTCCTCCAGCTGTTCTCAAAAGCATTATTTTTTTGCCTTCAGACTATTGTCTGTTCTACTCTCTCCCTGTTACCAAGCCAGAAGGGCACCCTAGCCTGTAACATAGGAACTTGGAATACATTTGATAGAACATGGTTGATATGAAACCAGAAGGCCAGCCTCACTTCCACACCCACTGTACTGGCTAATTTTGTGTCAACTTGACACCACTGGAGTTATCACAAAGAAAGGAGCTTCAGTTGGGGAAATGCCTTCCTGAAATCCAGCTGCAGGGCATTTTCTCAATTAGTGACCAAGGGGGAGGACCTTGTGGGTGGGACCATCTCTGGGCTGGTAGTCTTGGATTCTATAAGAGAGCAGGCTGAGCAAGCCAGGGGAAGCAAGCCAGTAAAGAACATCCCTCCATGGCTTCTGCATCAGCTCCTGCTTTCTGACCTGCTTGAGTTCCAGTCCTACATCCTTTGGTGATCAACAGCAGTATGGAAATGTAAGCTGAATAAACCCTTTCCTCCCCAACTTGCTTCTTGGTCATGATGTTTGCGCAGGAATAGGAACCCTGACTAAGACACCCACCCATGTTCTCAGTAAACACAGATAGCACATGATAGTTTACCAATATAATTCATATAAATTACAATAGTTTAGATTATAGTTGACAAGATGGGGCTAAGAATTTATGGAGAGATAGATAACAAAAGATGAGTTTTAACGATTTCAACTAGTTAAAGGTGCTATTTTAATAAATGCTGTGGCTACTGTTGTTGTGTGACATCCTTCCTCCCCGCCCCCTGCCTCTGCCCAGAGAGGCTACACACACATCTATTCAGCCCAGATATGGAGCCCACAAGAGACCAAAGAACAGACACTACCAAATGTGGTGAGCCAATGAGGGTTTGAACTTTTTGAGTCATTTAGGAGACTGGGAATCAAGGACATGCTTTCAATTAGGGGTGTGTGTGTGTGTGTGCGCGCGCGCAGGAGCTGGGCAACAGGCAATTCGATCATGGGGTATCTGACTTCTTTAATTTTTAAATAAGAAATAACAATTGTATGATATATTTAAGAGACCTGATGTAATGTTAAAATGGCTATAGTTTTGAATGATTAAATTAAGCTAATTTATTTTTCAAAATCAATTATCTCACAGACTCTTTAGAAGTAAATCATTTAAAAACCGATTCTTTTAGCAATTTTGAAGTAAATGGTATATTATTTTATTATCATGTAATACATTAGATCCCTGATACAAATCTCTCCTTTCTGCCTATGACATACCTCTTCAAACCCCCACACCAAGTAAATCCTTTCCTCCCTAAACTGCTTTTGAAGATGGAGTTTCATCACAGCAAATGTCGCCCTAACCAGTACAGAAATCATTTTCACATCTATCTATCATCCAGCTGTTTATAACTAAAGTGATAAGATGCTACTGTAGACCTGTAACATTTTTACCGAAGAGTTAGCTTCATACGCACGTCAAAACTTTGAACTAAAACTAATCATACACTAGAATTAAGAGTAATTTACATATAACCTTTCGTTATTAGAATATTTTTAATTTAACCTCTGGCAGTGAGCTTTATACATTTTTATATTGTTACTTATCATCCTTTTCTTTCACTGCGCGGAACTACCTTCAGTATTGTTATAAGGTCAGCTTCATAATGATGAGCAAACTCAGTTTCTATTTGTCTTACCATGCCTGCCTGCCTCCCTCCCTGCCTCCCTGCCTCCCTGCCTCCCTGCCTCCCTGCCTCCCTGCCTGCCTGCCTCCCTGCCTGCCTGCCTCCCTGCCTCCCTGCCTGCCTCCCTGNCCTGCCTCCCTGCCTCCCTGCCTCCCTGCCTGCCTGCCTGCCTACCTGCCTGCCTACCTGCATGTCTGTTTATTATTTGAGACAGAGTCCCCCTATATAGCCCTGTCTGGCCTAGAATTGGCCTTCCCAGTTTACAGCAAATCTGCTGCTTTTACCAAAGTTCTGGGTTAAAGGTACAACTCATTACATCTGTGCTTGATCTGGGATAGAGTCCTGGTTTGCTTTTGTCAATTTAACACAATCTACAGTTATCTGCGAAGAGGAAGCTCAATTGAGGAAAATCCCCCAGAAGACTGGCCCATAGGCAAGTCTGTAGGGCATTCTCTCATTTAATGATTGACATAGGGAGGTTCAGCCTGTTGTTCCCAGCCCTGGCCAGGAGTCCTGAGGAGTACATGAAATCAGGCAGAGCAAGCATGAGGTACAAGCCAGAAAGCAGCATTCCTTTGTAGTCTATGCTGCAACTCTTCTTCCTGATTTTGACTTGAGTTCCTGCCCCGACTTCCTCTGATAATGGACTGTGTTCTGGAAGTGGAAGTGAGATAAACCCTTTTCTCCCCATGTCACTTTTGTTCATGGTGTTTTATCACAGTAGCAAAACTCCTAATTGAGACAGAACTCTAATCTCTCTAGCATTTCTGGAGGACAACTTTGCCAAGTATATTCTTTTTTTTTTTTCTTTAAGAATTATTTACTTTATTTATATGAGTACACAGTTGCTGTCTTCAGACATAGCAGAAGAGGACATCAGCTCTCCTTACAGATGGTTGTGAGTTGCTGGGAATTGAACTCAGAACCTCTTTAAGAGCAGTCAATGCTCCTAACCGCTAAGTATCCTTTTTATTCTTCCTGTGACTTCAACTAGCAGGCTGGGAGTTGGAGTAATTCCTGCAGAGATAGAACACCGGCTACTTGACTTAATCCCCTGCTGTTTTACAATGAGATCCTAAACTCCAGAGATGCAGTTTCTGGCCTCACAAGAACTCAGACAGGCTCTACTGCTTAGTAACTTAAACTTAAGACAGGTAAAGATGTTATTATAATAAAAGCAACCCTAAAAATCTTGGAGGACCAAGTCTTGCCTCCGCTGACGCTCTTCCCCCTTGGCTATCTTCAGGAGAGAACCAGAAAGAAGAACTGCCTGTGTAGGCATCTGGCTCTCCAAGGTGATCCCTACACAGAGCAGCAAGGCCATAACAGAGCAAGAACGTAGCCTAGACAAGATTATTTCAGGATCTGTTGTGAGATTGGCAAGCCTGGCCCGTTAGAGGTGGTAGGCAAGCATCCTATGGCCTTATATTAGCAGCACTAACGTCAAGTTCAGTTCAGAGGCAATTAGAGAAAAAAGATAGGAGAGTTTTCAAGTCCACTGCCCATGATCAACGTCAGCAGGCAGATAGACTTGTCTGCAATGTGCATTGTGCATGACTACATCTGCACTTTTGCCTGGTTGGTTTTATTTGCCGGCTCACGTCCAAACGGATCTGAAACCAATCTGTTTAGCAAATGATGTATCTAAAGCTGAAGACAGGGCTAGAGTCATGGATCTGGCAAACAGTTAAGTATCTTCTCTCTCAGAATGGCCCTTCTAGGTCTCCTGCCCAAGTGAAAATGTACACCATCTTACCCAACCCATAAGTTTCCACAAAAAGTTGTTTGTCTATACATAGTACATTTTTATAGTTAAAAACACCCTACAGATAGCTGGACATTTTTATAATGATCTTATGTCTCGGTGAAAATACTTTGGTTGTGCTGAGTATCCTACCTTTGTTTCTGTTACTATAATAAAACAGTCTGATTTAAAAAAAGCAACAACAACAACAACTTGAGGAGGAAAAGGTTTATTTCATTTAATAAGGAGAGGGACGTGCTGTGGAGCACCTGTCTAACACAGAGAAGAGGCTCTGGAAGTAAAGTGTGAGCAGACAAGTTTTCTGAGAAGGTGATGAAAGAAAGTAACTGTTTTGAATTAACTCCTGTTCATCCTGTTGGTCAGAGAAGGATTCTCTCTCTAGCATTAAGTGGATTGCCCAGTATCCTATACCTCTCACTGGACAGAGTATATATACGTGCGTGCGTGTGTGTGTGTGTGTGTGTGTGTGTGTGTGTGTGTGTTGTGTGTGTGTGTGCATGCACGTGAGCAATGTAATATATATATATATATATATATATATATATATATATATATATATATATATATATTGCACTCACAGTCCATAAGAAGAAGGTAGCCCATACTATGTAGGTTTAAAAGAAGTTATACTTGACAACAGAAGGAACTAGTGTTGTGGGATATAGATTTAGTAGTATCAAGTAGGAGTAATTTCTCCCTGAATCTTTGTGAGGGTTATTGCTTAGTTTAATCATTCCATAAGCTGGCAAGGAACTCCAGGAATACTGTCCTCTAGGGCTATTATGGCCACTGCTCTCCTGAACTCCCAGCAGCTGTGATAACACCAAATGTAGTCAGTCCATTAAAGTTCCATTGTTGAGGATGTGAGAAGAAGAGCTGGATGAGGTCAAGTTTCTTCCCAGGAATTTATGAGCATTTAGCGGTTGCTAGGAGTGCGCTTACAAGGTCCTACCTCTCCTGAGGGATTTTATAAGCATTTACCTATTGCAGAGAGAGAGAGAGAGAGAGAGAGAGAGAGAGAGAGAGAGAGAGACACTGAGAGAGATTATGGTTCAGTGTATGGCTGTCTGTAAGTTGCCCATACTCCAGTAAGGAATTCCAATCAAACTCATTGTTTTAGTAAGCTAGACCTGAGTGGAATGATCTCTGGTCTTTCATCAATGCTTTCTGTAGAGTAAATAAACAGCTTATGTATACATCTCCAGGAAAAATCACAAAACACAGCTGAATCCTCATACACGGTAGTTTGGAGGGAGGGTGTGTGCCTGATCTGTTTGACAAAGAGGATGAGTGTGTCAAGGGAACCTTATCTGAAGAAATAGAGATGTGTGCCTTCCAATAGTGCTTTAGTGCATAGTCTTTCACAAGCTTCCAACAACAACAGCAACAACCTCAAAAGAGCACAAAATATCAATTCCGAGTTTAAAGGCATGTACTATATTATCCTCATAAAACTTAGCTCTAAATAGGGAACACCAGAATAAGAATAAAACAAGAATCAATTTTAAAAAGAGAAGCATTCGTTTTTGCCAAGAGAATGAGATGCGGAGTATTTTGGGATGACTTAGTGACCTTGACTCTGTCTGAACCTGGATAAAATTATGAAGTGGCCTTGCGTTGTCTCATCTTGCCATGTCTCAGAATAGCCTTGTCTGAGGTTGGCATTATATCTGGTAGGAGAGGAAAATAGCCTGCCTATCTATGAGTGCTGGACACACTTCCAAATGTAGAAAGTGCTGTTATGTTACCAGGTTTCTTTTTCTTTAGCATTTAAATGGAAAAGTTAGTCAGAGGAAGGAAAGTTAGAAGAAAGCTTATTAGAGAAAACACCCTGGAAAAAGATGGCAAAGCTCAGTCTTTATGGAGAACTAAGAAGATGTAGACAGAACAAATGAAGACATTTGTATTGCAGACCATCCCAGTCCAGGGAAATGGCAGATGTAAAGAAAACCATTGTGAAATACATGTTAGGAGCCGGGTGTGGTGGCACATGCCTTTAATCCCAGCACTCGGGAGGCAGAGGCAGGTGGATTTCTGAGTTCGAGGCCAGCCTGGTGTACAAAGTGCATTCCAGGACAGCCAGGGGTACACAGAGAAACCCTGTCTCGAAAAAACCAAAAAAAAAAACCAAAAAAAAAAAAAGAAGAAGAAGAAGAAGAAAGAAAGAAAGAAAGATAAAAGAAAGAAAGAAAAGAAAAGAAAAGAAAAGAAAAGAAAAGAAAAGAAAAGAAAAGAAAAGAAAAGAAAAGAAAAGAAAAGAAATGCATGTTGGAATCCTTTAGAGGATAGCAACTCAGAAAGCAAATGTATGTTATAAAGAGGAGTGACTATATTGTGTTACGGGAAAGGGCTGTGGAGGCCAACAGAGATGTCTTTACACTGGAGACATTGAGCCTCTGGTGGCTGCTGAGTGCAGAAGGCTGGATGCCACCACACCTCAACGTGGTGTGGACTGCCTGGAGGATCCCTGGGAGCCCCTGGGCTTCAACACATTATTGTAAGGCTGAGGTAGCATTCTGATGACAGCAAAGTCTGGCGTCTGCTGCAGCAGTGACAGGAAAGCACACCCATCAACAGGGTCACAGGTAAGCACGCAAACTCCTCACTTTTGCTCTGATCTCTCTTTACCTGAGCTGCTGCTTAAAGGTGCTGCCCTCCTTTGAGGTTTGTTAGTCCTGCATGCACATCCTTCACAGACTAACCCAGTATCTTGTCTTTCAGTTAATTCTAGGTCTAATCAAGTTGGCAAGATTTACCATCCCCACAACCAAAAGACATAGTTGTTGGCTTGTTTGTTTAAACAACAAGGAGTGTGGCTTTTGTGTTTCCTCATTTAAAGGGGTTGGGAATGAAGGAGAGCTGGAATTTCAGATCACAGAGGATAAAATTTAGGCAAGGCTCCATGATGATGTCACAGCTTTCCACGATGATTGTACTCACTTCCCCCACCACCACCACTTTTCTCCGAGTGTCAGTTCAATTCTGCACAGTTTATGTGCAAAATCCAATACTAATTGGTATTTTCACATGGTCCTATATATTATACAATAAAATTGCTTGTCGAGAAAGGTTTTTACCACTACCTGGAAGATAGATGGGATTGTTAGCTAGCAAATGTGCTGTCCATGGCAGAAGATCAATTTTCTGTGTATAATTTTCTTAGCCACCTTGAAACTAGACTGGAGTGGTTTTTACAGACTCGCTAATATACAACCCATTTGAACTGGGGCTCAAGTTTAGTAGTTGTTCTAGATAGTTTTAAGTCAACTTGACACAAGCTAGAGTTATCTGAAATGGGCTTGTGTGGAACTTGATTGAGAAAATGCCTCCATAAGATCTTACTGTGAGGCACTTTTTCTTAATTATTAATTGATGGCAGAGGGCCCAGATCCCAGGCTGGTGATCCTGGGTTTCATAAGAAAGTAGGCTGAGCAAGCCAGGAGGATCAAGCCAGTAAGCAGCACTCCTCCATGGATCTGCACCCTCCCTGGTCTCCAGGTCCCTGTCTTGTTTGAGTTTCTGCCTTGACTTTCCTCAGTGATGGACTGTGACCTATAATTGTAAGCTGAATAAACCTTTTTGTTTGCAAGTTGCTTTTGGTTTTCGTGTTTCATCATAGTAATGGTAACCTTTAGTAGGACAGAGAAGAAAGAGTCATACAGCACGGCTTTATCACTCCATGTGCCTTTCCAGTCCAGTTCATGCCTTAAACCCTGGAAGTAATTAGTGTGAAGATACCATTGTTACCATAAGGGATTTAGACTGTGAATTCAATAAAATGCTAACAACGACTAAATTGCTCAAACATCAGGAAAGAAAGTGTTAACAATAATGAACTCTAGGTCCCAACATTTGTTGGTTTTGGCCAAGTTATTTAGCAAGCGTGCTTTAGTTTCCTGCTTTATACATGGAATATTACTACCAACTTCAAAAGGTTTTCAAAGAAATTAAAGTATACATTAAGTTTATAAACTCATTGGCACAAAGTACCATGTGAGGGCACTGTAATAATGATAGTAATTATGCACAAGTAGTCATTAATGTCATGTGCCTGTAGTTAATGGTTAACTATACACTATATTGTACATATAAATAGTCACAATCTTATTAAGGAATAATTGCTTTTAATTATGGTCAAGTTACATGTACAATGATACTGTTTGTTACTTATAGTAACTATTACTATAAGGACAATCACATAATGAATTGGTCTTTGACAGTTTATGAAATTGTACTTTGAGACATTTTCATATGTGTGATGTATCCAGACCTTCTGTGAAAGAAGATCTGAACACATTTTGTGAGTGAGATTTTTTTTTTTGGCCCATGCCTGAAAAATTCTCTAAGAAATATGCTCGTTAAGGCATATTTACCATCTCAACAGCCAGTACACATATTTTTTTAAAAAATAACTCAGGAGTGTGGCTTTTGTTTCTCTGTCCCAAGGGGTTTTAAATGAAGGAGAACTGGAATCTCAGATCACCATATTTAGTGCCAATGAAATAAGTGTGATAACAGGCTGATGAAGCAAAGCTTGACATGAAGAAAACACCTGCCTGGTGTTAATAAGATGCATGAGTTTCAGACAACAGAAAACCAAAGGAAATTACCACTATGTCTATCTTGATGAAGTACCAACAGAGCTGTCATTTCTTTCATTATATTCAAAAGTTTATTTGAATTTTTATGATATTCATATGGGAAAATTATATGGAGTTGGGCTTAGGCCAGATATTAAATTTCTAAGTATTTCCAAGTCTTTAATAATACTTCATGATCATTTTAGGGTTCAGCAAAAGATAAAGAGAGGCAAAGAGAAAGGTTTCTATTTTTTTATATATTTATTAAGGGGAGAAGAGTGATCAACAGACAAATTCTAATACTAGTCAGCCTTATGTGTATCTGACATTTGTTTAGACATATCCAAATACTCTTTTTTGCTCTGAAGGTCCCAGGAGCCCCCCCAAAAAAGTTTCAGTTTTCTAACAGCTGTTATTTTTAGGTACAAAATACAAATTTAAAAATCAAATGTGTTATGAAAGAACTTTAAAAGCTCAGCTTCCTTTTCTGTGAAATATGAACATCCAACTCCCAAAAAATTGAGAGCATCATTTTAATATATTCGTGTAGTTCTTACAAAATGTGGGCAAGATTTGTCAAGTCTGGTATTCTAAGTGTTGCATTTTCTAGGGACAACAGCCTGATCAGTGCTTCCATATGTGAAGTCTTAATGTATAAAAGACAAACTCTCAGCTTTGAAGCCATCTTTCCCAACTCACTAGCTTTTTTTTTTTTCCCACCAGAGGGAGTGACTTTTTCCTTCATAATAAATGATTTCTAGCTCTAGTACTAAAAATAACAATAAATCATGACAATAACAATAACAACTGACTATCTTGTTAGACTGTCTTCTATTTCTAGCAGACATGCTCATATTTTTTACAAAGAAAATATTGTCTTTTTTACTTCAACTTAATAAATAGTGGGTATTACTCACATACAATCAACATCTGGTTGACTCTGTTGAATTGAGGCAAAGAACATGTGGCTAATTGAAATCTGTGGCACCGTGAATTGTAATGTGATTACCTATCCATATCCAATTATTGATTAGAACTCTGAACTAATAAACTGAAGAGACATATTCTTATTCCTTCCACCCTTAAAAGATTGAAATTTAAATAACTGAAACTCCTTTATGAATAATGCTACATAATATGTGTGTGTGCTTCATTGGTATGTTGTTCACTTTTTGCCTCCAAAAGGGTGCTCCCACCCGACCAGGCCTCCCGCTTACCTGGGGCCTCAAGTCCCTAGAGGATTAAGCCATCTTCTCCCACTAAGGCCTGACCAGGCAGACCTCTGCTATATGTTTTGCCAGGGGCCTCAGACCCACCTGTGTATGCTCCTGGTTGGTGACTCAGATTCTGGGAGCTCACTGGGGCCTGGGTTAGTTAAGACCACTGGCCTTCCTATGAGTCACTCTCCCCTTCAACTTCTTCAATCCTTCCCCTAATTTAACCATAGGGGTCCCAACTTCAGTCCAATGGTTGTGTGTAAGTATCTGCGTCTGTCTCAGTCAGCTGCTGGTAGAGCCTCTCAGAGGACAGCCATGCCAGGCTCCCATCTGTAAGCACATCATAGTATCAGTAGTAGCGTCAAGGCTTGGTTTCTTCCCATGAGATGGATCCCAATTTGGGCCAGTCATTGGACCCCCTTTCCTTCAGTCTCTTCTCCATTTTTGTCCCTGTAGCTCTTTTAGATAGGAAGAGTTCTTTGTCAGAAATTTTGACTGTGGGTTAGTATCCCTCTCCCTCCACTTGAGGCCCTGTCTATCTACCAGAGGTGGGCTCCTTGAGTTCCCTCTTCCCAGTGTTGGGCATTTTCACTAAGGTCAAACCCATTGACTCATTACAGTCTCTCACCTCCTGGGTCTCTGGTACTTTCCAGAGGGATCCCATTCATTCTTTTGGCCCTCTGGGCTTCTCTCCTGTCCCCTCTTTCCCCTCCCCCTCCTCTCTACCACTCAGGTCCCTCCCTCCCTCTACCTCCTGTGATTATTTCCTTCTAAGTGGAATTGAAACATCCTACATCTACTTTCTTAACATGAGTTGTGGGGAATCACACTCATGTCTTCATACTTCTGTTCAAGGGCTTTATTAGTGAGTTCTTTCCCCCATGCCCTTAATCTTTGTTGAATGCACTGTGTTTCACTGAGAGAGCTGTGAGCTTTCTGGTACCAGCCCCTCAGAGTCAGTTGCCTTTTGTCTTCATCATTCCTTACTGTTTCTGTCCTTTTAATCTTTGTCTTCAACCCACCCATGTTCCTACCCCTCCTTTACTTGTACATCCTACTATTTTCACCTCAACTTAAGGTATATCCCTCACATCTAGTCCTCGAATCATGATTATTCTTAATGGAAACAGCATTTACATGGATGGACTACTCTTAAGTGATTCATTTGCATTCATCTCCTTTTTTTTTTTTTTAATGGAGCACAAGATAGTATCGTACACTTCTATGACTCTCATAGCAATCTAGCAGTATGTACTCATGCAGCAACCTGCGTATTTAACCTATTGATAAACTAGAGCAGAAATATAACTCATCTTCCTACAGTTATTTCTATCAATATATCTTGTATAATTCTGTATCCTATGCAATATGTTATTATAGTTGTGTTTAGCACAGGATTTTTTTCAGTGTTGATAAATTAATTAAAGCAATATTGTTTTCTAATTGTCATAAAGCCCAGACTTATGACTTCAGGGGTCAAATAAACTGTGCCTACCAGGAGGATTGTCTAAACAGAGCCCGAATTTGACCCATAGATTAGGACTGAGAAAAAGATCAGGGAATGTCAAATAATGATTGCTTTTCTCAAGAATTACACTAGCACATCCCATTCTGCTGGATAGAATTGTGTTGCAAATCAGGGATGTCTCTCGAGGACAACACCTTCAATGTTTCTGAAAATTGATCAGTGTTTTTATTTTATAATAATTCTGAGAAAGCTACTTCACCTAAATTTGTAATACAAAACGGCAGAAGCATTATAAATACATCAGGCATATTTTTCACACAAGCATTTTCAAGCAAACATTGGAAAGATGTTTTGGGGGTTCATTTCTAAATGATATCATGGTAATTTGGATTTTCTGAAATAGAAGTGTTTGGTTTAAACAAATGATTTTTGTTTTGTCTTTTAAGGTGAATTTGGAGAAGTCTGCAGTGGGCGTTTGAAGACACCAGGGAAAAGGGAGATCCCAGTCGCCATTAAAACACTGAAAGGTGGCCATATGGACCGACAAAGAAGAGATTTTCTAAGAGAAGCTAGCATCATGGGTCAGTTTGACCACCCAAACATCATTCGCCTAGAAGGTGTTGTCACTAAAAGTAAGTTCCTGGTTTTCCTCACTATTTCTCATACAGTGCTCTTAGTTTTTATTAAATCATACTAACAATACCAAGTTGTTAGGACAGCGACTTCATTCAGGATGCTGGCTTCTGACATCTCTTCTCAGTGTCTGCCTCTAGGCCGTGGCATTATCAGAGTTTGCATGGGTTACCACAAAGCTTGGAAAAGGCATCACCTCCAAACTTTGCTCATTTGGCTTAGCATAATGATTCAAGAGGAAAGGGTTATATTTTTCTAAATGTCAATATTAATAGAAGACTGACTATCAAAATTTGATTCATTAAAGTAAAATATTACCCCTTAGAAGTACATTTCATAGACAAGTATAAAATGCTTTATCATGGAGTAAAACATTTCCTATATGGAAGTCAGCTCTATTAATAGCATTATGAATAAATTATTATAGTTGGTATAAAGTAAAATATAAGATAACTGCTGAAATAGCAATTCTGCTGTTACAGAAATAGTGGAATCAAGGTCATTGTTTTGAAAGAAAATTACTTTAAAATCTAAAATTAGTCATATACTTTAAGTAACTGGCTGCATATTGTATATATTTGAACAATGATAAAGGCATAAAATATAAAAATATGTATCCATTTTTATTTACTAATAAACTAAACATAAAAGCCAATAGAGAATAACATTGAATTTTTCATAAAAATTATTTAAATATTTAAAGTGATATTTTTATTTCACTTATATGAGTGCAATCTGGAGTGATGGCTCAGTGGTTAAGAGCACATCCTACCTACTCTTGCAGAGAACCTAGGCTGTTTCCAGAGCCCACTGCCAAGACAGAGTCATATGTAATTTCAGTTCCAGTGCTTTTGATGATTATTTTATGCTACCACAAGCTCATTATATATGTGATGAATATAAATTTACATAAACACAAACACACACATAAAAGTAAAACATGTAAATAAATATTTTTCAAACCATTTAAGGGACATTAAAATTTCATGTTAAAGTTAAAAATAAGAAAATGCAATAACTTAAAAAAAAATATGTGCTGAACTCTGCATCTGAAATCTCTATATTCTTCACCCAAGGCATTGGTAAAATGTTGGTCAAGAGAGCAGATTGCTGGCAGCCTCAATAGTTCAGAAATCATGGAAGAGAGTTCAAGATGATAACCATTATAGTGGATTTTATTGTAGTGATTTAAGTTTTTCAATATTCACCCATATGTACTTTTCAACCACAATTACATGGAATTCAGCCATGTGACCAACCTTACCCACTGGGACATTAGCAAGGTCAGGACACATGGCATTTAAATATTTGCAAGTTGTTATTTGTAGTCTATAATTCTTCTTCCTGAAACCCAACTTCCATGTCGAATGTAAACAATCCATGCAGCACTGCAAAAAGAAACCTAGCAAGGTAGGAGGGCTTTGCACATAGTCTGAGTTTAATCTCAAGGTACCAACAAGAACTGAGTGCAACAATTTTCCTCTGACCTTAACACCCATGTTGTGACTTGCATATGGCTATATTCACATCTCTCTTATACTCATCTCACACACATGTTAAATGTCTTATACAAACACACACATACACATACACACACACACATACAAAAAAACACATGCACAAACAAACACAGTGAACTGGATGGATGGATGGATGGATGGATGGATGGACGGATGGACAGATGAACAGATAGATGATAGATTTTTTTTAAAAATTCAGAGAATCAAGGTACTTTATTCAACATGCTAGACAGCACTAAATGCCAGGCTTGTGAGTGAACCATCTCAGACATTACATCCCTACTCAAGTCCCACCCTAGTCAGGTACCTGCAGCTGTGGCCATGTGGCAGGGTAAAGAAACCAAATCAACTCAATCTAGTCAACCCAAGAACTTATAAGAGAGGTTTATTTTTTTTTTAAATAATTTTGTTTATTTATTGATTCTTAAATTTTTTTCATACAATGTATTTTGAGTATATTAATATTTTTACATTTCCCTTTAACTCCTCTGAAATCTACTCCAAGTTTGTGTCCTTTCTTTTCTTAATACTCCATAAGGTCGTATTCATGCTCCCCACATACTCCTGCACTACATCCAGTGGAGTATTTTAAATGTACTAGGGGCCATAGCCAAAAAGTGACTCTCCCTCTCCTGGAAGTCTAATTGTCCATATCTCCTCAGGTGGAGGTAGAGATTTGAGTTCCTCTACCATTCTGGAATGTTGACTGGTTTAGTCTTGTGCAAGTCATATACAGGCAAAGCATAGATGCTGTGAGTGCATAAGTTCAGCTATTTATGAGATCCAGAAGGCACTACTTCATTCTTGTCCTCCCTGATCTGGCTCCTACAGTCTTTCCTTTCTCACTTCTGTTGTGGTTCCTGTGCCTTGTAAGATAGAGTAGTGATCTAGATGACACATACCACTGACACTTACGTTATCACTTTGAACCACCATCCACTACACAAAAATGCTTTTTAATGAAGAACAAGAACTATATTGATCTATGGATAGAGAAATAGTATACTGTAACCATGTACACTAGTGGTTATAAGGGTAAGAAACTACAGAGGGCTTAAGGTCTGCACCATAGGAGGAAAATGTATGTCCAAAACTATAAATCTAACTAATAACACATGGATGGGGAGCCTAGACATCCTAGGAATGAACTTATTACTATTATTTTGTTAGATGCATAGTATCCAAATGCCTGCTAAATCTGTGTAAAATTGTTGTTTTTAAGCCATTAAGTTTAAATTTGTTTCTTTCACAGCAATAAATAACCAAATCAATGAATCATTATAGGAATTCTGCTCTTGCCAGTTAAGATCTGTGTACATTGGATAAATTATTTAACATCTCTATACTGAACTTTCGTGTCTGTAAAACAAAACTAAACTAACCCAGATATCATTGATTAAGCATCTCCGTTCTCTTTTATAAGACTTTGAATTATTTATATAGAAATTAAATCTATAAATGTATACTGAACTTAACATCATCTTCTTGTCATTAGCTTGACCATTTCAAGTGATTCCTTTGTTTTTACATTTATATTTACATGAAAAACTTATTTTTGAAGATTTAAGTTTGATGCCAAAATTCTCTTGCATGAGTTTACACATAGAATGCCTAAAAATAAGAGACCAGCAATAGATTCAGAGTTTGGCAAATAAGAGATCTTTATTTTCTTCCATTAATGGATCAAATCTTATCAAATAAATACTATGATTTCATCCATATATTATCATATATATTATACTATGTATAGTATATTTATATGTATATCTAAATTAGGACCTATAATAAGGTTCTACCAAGTAGGAAAATTAATTCTGTATAAGTCAGTATATCCTTGATGACAATCAGCACTATAGTTTTAACTGCTAAGAGCAAACCCCATAGGGGAGTGTTGAGGCGCTGCAGGGTACATTGTGGGGATGAGAGAAAAGCAGTTCCGGCAATAATCGGTGATGATGATTATACTGTTATCAGCTTGAGTCAAGTGCTATGGGATTGTTAGAAGAAAAGCAATAAATAAATGAATACCTCATTCCCATAAATACTCAGTAATTGTTCCAGGATTGCCCTTAAGTAGCTAAGAGATAGCTAGCAATTAATGTTCCCTAAAGACGCCCCAACTGCATAAAAGATACTGATGAAGATAATGATGCATTACAAGGGCCTGATTGTGGATAGATTGTCCTGGGGTCTGGGAAACAAATATATTGAATCTCCATTAAAAGTGATATAAGATTATAAATAAAAAACCTTCAGGCCATCCGTCTACAAGTTCTTGTTTAATGTGAGTGTATTTTTGTCTTATGTATAGCCTTTTCTCTTTGAAACATGCATGGTACAGTTCTTTGAATCACTTCTGCTCCTTCATATGTTCACATATAACAGCTTTTATTTTAAATTGGAAAGCTAAATGATTAAAGACTGCATCATGCAAAAATGATGTCTGTTAAAAATTGAGCCTCTTTGTATGAATCATATCACAACTTTACTAGCCTGTTAAGATATAACTGATGGAAAGAAAGATGAAGCAGTTATAACCGTATATGCGACACATACTCTTTCTCCAGGAAGAAAATAGAAGCCATCAGTTGGAGGACAGACTTGTAATCCTTAGTAGCATAAGTAGTCACTGATAGTAGCATATGTAGCTGATAGTTATCAGTGACATTAGTTACATCACCAAGAAAAAGGCTAACTTTCTGTAAGAAGTTAAGAATTGTAGCTTAGTGATGAAGAAATATGGCACAGTAACTGTGAGACAGACAACAGGGTCTATCTTCCAGCTAAGTAGCACGCGCATTTACAAGCACTAACTATGTCGCCTAAATAACAAAGTCAGTAAAGAGGCCCGCTAGCAAACAAATTCCCAAAGATAATTCCATGTCATTCTAAGACATTCTCTAAAGATCCCATGGCTCAATACTAAAGCTATAATAGAATCTTCTAGAGTGACTCGAAACCTTTGTATGTTCAAGAATGTTATAAATTACTCACAGGGAGTTTTTATGAACGTACATAAAAGAATAAATTCCACTCAGTCCAAAAGCATTGTACTACATGCATAGAAAGAGGTTCCTTAGTTCTCAGCTTGGCTTATTCTTGTTAAATAAAGGTTATCCTCCAAACTTCCACTGTTAGAGCAACTGCTTCACCAGCTAATTATGTATTGAATAGTCACCAAACCTCCCTAGGGCTTAGATTTTTATTTTCCTCTGAATGAAAGAAAAGTCCAGATCAGAGTAGAAAACATAGAGGTCAAATGTAACCCTAATAAATCCTTAACAAACCAAAAGACATGAGATGTTCATAGGAAAGCTTATCCCATGATGGTTGATCGCTAAAAGATCATTATAAATTTAGGTTCATGCTGATAATTCAAAAATATTAATGAGGTTCACTATGAAAAAGAAATGAGATGTTCAACCTACTTTTTAATTTATAATACATACATTGGAAAAATATGGGGAAAATTATCTGTTAACAACATTACAGTTTGGATAGTATATTAGTCAGCTTTCTGTAACTGCAATGCAATATTTGATATTTTTAACTGATAAAATAATAGGCCTACTCTTGCTAACAGCTTTGAAAGTTCTGGTGTGTGATTGATTAGCTACAATAGTTAGGGTCTTTCTGATGGCACCAGGTGAAGGAAAGTGATGCTTCTTCAAGCCGAGAAGTACAGGGAAGATGGTGACTAGCTCTCGGAACCTCATTTGACAGTATCATCAACTGAGCTGGCACATGCATGGATCCTTATTTCCTGATGTGATGGGACAAGTTCCACCCAATGAAGAGTAACTCACCGACCCTTCTTTTGTACACTTTGTTAACAGAGCAATAAGATGGAGTTAAACACTGAAGGCAACAAAAATCAATTTAATTCTGTAAACACATTTTAGATAGCAAGAGAGAATTGAATGCGAAGAGCAAGCAAAATCATGAGAAGAATGATAGAGTGTTTTTAGGCAGAGACAGTAAATTGTTTTAAGTCTTGAATCAGAACTTAGCACATTAATGTAATAGCAAGAAAGCTAGCAAAAGTAACGAGTGTCAATTAATTAGATAATGAAATAAAAGACAAAATAGCAAGGAAGCCAGTGCAGTAAGACAAAAAAAAAAAAATGGTGAGAAAAAAAATATATTAATCAATATATACTTTGAAAGGAATAAATTTAAGACCTATTTTTCAAGATGTAAGTGAGATACTTTGATTACTGCCTGATTATATGAGAGATGAGGAAGAAAGGTCATATTCAAATGGCTTCTAATCATATTATTCCTGTAAGAAAGAGGATGGAAAGGAGAGTAGGGAAAGACAGGGAACAGATTTAGAGAAAATAGCAATTCTTTGTTTGAACAGGCTTGCATTTAACTGAAGACTTCCAGGAAGTTCTTGAAGCCCAGCAGGGAGCTTGGCTCACAGATGCAAATGAGAAGGCATTTAGCAGACCCGGTGATGGGTAGTAGGTTAGTAGCTGCTGTAGGGGAGATGCTATCCCCTGGAGGAGGACTGCATTAAAACACTCACGGATGAGATTCTCAGGAAGCTTACTTAATCAGTAAAAAACACAAACAGGAAAAGAAACAATAAAAAAGAGAAGCTAAGACAGAAGAGAAATAACAAGCAATAGAAAGCATAGGCCTTGCTGTCAGAGCAAGAGGTAGATCCCTAGAATAAAATAAGCTAAGGAGCCAACTACAATAAGAACCAAGAAGAGTCCTTTGATTAAAAAAAAAAAAAATATTTGAGGCATGCTAACGCTACAAACTGGTAGCTTTGAAAATAGACAAGGCTGCTGCTATGCTGCTATCTTAAATTCAAAATGATTAACATCCATTAAAGCCTTCACTTATTCAGATAATGTGTATTATATGAGAAGCTACAGGATGCTAGGCACTTTTCCAAGTACTGGGATTCAGGATTGAGTAGGGAAGGTCAAACCCTGTACTCCTGTGTCAGAAGTTCCTAGAGTTGGTCTAGAGAGATGGCTCAGAGGTGAAGGACACAACTATTGTTCCAAAGGTCCTGAGTTCAATTCCCAACAACCACATGGTGGCTTATAACTATATATATGAGATCTGATGTCCTCTTTTGGAGTGCAGGCCTTCATGAAGGCAGAATACTGTATTCATAATAAATAAATAAATCTAAAAGAATTGTAAAAAATATTTTTAAAAAGGAAGTCTAGAGTTTCATTCTTAAATCAAACATTTATTTTTAATGACAAAGGCATTTCTAACTCATTCTTATCTCCTATACATCTTTTTCTACACCCCAGAGAAGACTGGGCAAAATACTAGTGTGATCTCAGTCCAGGATTCAGGCAGACACTTGTGGTAAGAAGGTGGTGGTCTCCAGAGCAGGGCTCCATCTGGAGTGTCTTCCTTCCTTTGCTTCAATGGTGTAGAACACAAGTTCATCTGCCAAGATGGCTGTAGAGGAATGGTGTTGGTGAGTGTTTGTGATAGGTGTCGAGAAGATGTTGAAAGCAAACTGACCAGAATGGGATTTTGGCGTCACTGAAATCTAAGGAAACTAGACTGTGATGACACAGCCTGCTTCCCTGCTATGACGAAAGGAAAGAGGAATAGGGGTGTGAGGAAGGTGTGACCCAGAGGCAGAAGTGCATAGGAATGGTAGCCAAAGGAGAACGCTGGCAAATGCTCTGGACTTTCTTATCCCATTATCCTTAAGTATTTACTTTACAGTTGCTGAAAATGGTGATGAATTATTCCTAGGTGATTTCAGGAGACTCTGGGGATTTGTAGAACACTTACTGCTAAGTATTTGCTCCTGGGATTATAACATATACACACAGCTAAACAAAATGCATCGTATATGACTGCAGCAACTCATTACAAGGTGGCACAGCTTGTCGATCTCTTGCCACACTCTGTTCAAGCACAGCCAGGGCTCACTGGGAAATTGGAATAACATATTGGGATGTTTTCCTGTTGTCAGATTAGCGTCTCTTTCTATAAAAAAAAAATAACAATAATAAAAATATGTTTCTGTATTTAAGGGAAATGTATTCTTGTCCCTTCAATATTGAAATATCTGGGTTTCCTCAATGTCAGTCATTTAAATCACTTCTCTAGATCTACCTCCAACATCTTCCCCCTCCCGGTTCTATGTCTCTAATCCTGCTAATGATGTGTGATAGGCTGTGATAAGTAGTGAGAGCTTTCAGAAAGAAATCTAATAAATTGTTGGCTACGAACGTAACACTGTAAACTGCAGGAGCTAAGAGAGAAAAGAGACTACAAATAAAACTGTATCCATTCAAAATATCTCCTTTAAGAATAAAGTCATCTAAAAAGTAAAATCATACTAGTTTTCAGAAAAAAAAAAAAAATCCCATCCCTTTCATCCCTAAAATAAGTTTGGTCTGAGTAGAGGGCACAATGCATCTAAGGGAGAACTGAAAACAAAGTAGGTAAGTCCGTGTTATAGGCATGAAATTTGCTGCCATGCATTCAGGAGAATGAGAATCAGCCAGCCAGCCCAAGGAGAGGGCACTTTGGTCATGACTAAGGAGCCTTTGGCAGCCTCATGTAGGGCTGGTTAAAGACTTGTAAAAGTCACCAAATGACTAAGGAGCCTCCCATGTGATTTTTGTATTTTCAGAAGCACCTGTGGACTCAATGAGGGAAGTCTAGCACAGTCTTCATTTATTGTGTAGGATTTTCTGAAGGGCTTCAGATTGCACCCAAGCTGAACCTATTTTAATGCTGTTTGGCATTGTTGCAGCAGCTGCTGCTTTTGTTAGAGTATGTTGCTGTAACACTTCCTCCATTTTCATCTCAATATAATTTCAGGCTTAGAGAAAATGTTACAAAAGCCATGCTTTTCATACAACTTTCAGCCAGTTCCTCCTGATAACCGTACAGTTAATATCAAAGCCCAAGAAACAACCCAAGTGTGGTGGCACATGCTCATATTGCCAGCTCATAGAAAGCTGAATCAGGAGGCTCACACCTTTGAGGTCAGTCAGAGCAATATATTAGTATCTTCTAAGAAAGAAGAAGAGAGAGGAGGAAGGGAAGGAAGGCAGAGAGTTGGGGCAGTCGGCACTGTAGTCTCATTCTGCCTTGCCAGGGCTGCCTCCTGTTTCTGCTCTATTATCAGTTCCAGGCTCCTGGGTAGAATTTATCTCACATCGTTTTAGTCTCTTCTCATCTGTTCTTTGGGCTTCATTGACGTTGACCTCCATACTGCCCATGAATACTGAGCAGCTTGTTCTCTGAGTGTTCTCCACATTAGTGTCTATAGTTCACACAATGATATGCAGCTCTCCCTTGGTGTGCAGGCAGTCTGCAGGAAGGATGAACCTCACTGAGTGTGGGAAGGGACATGAGCACCTCATTCTTTAGGACGCCAACTCCGACATCACCACACTGTAAAGTGACTTCTCCCCTGTTTGGAAATACTATGTCATTAGACGACAGATAATTTAGACTATGAAAATTTTCTATTCTCAAATTTGTGGTTATTAGTTTTATCATCTGTTAATAGACACTGTCTGCCACAGTTGTCTCAGTTGTATTCTGATGATAACTTTTTCTGTTTCTGTTTTCTCTATATAGTTTGTAATTAGAACCCTTCTTTAAGGCAAAAAGATTCATAATGTTGTATAGTAGAATTATATACATCTTCATTCCTTTATCAGGATGCTCTCAAAATCCTTTCATAGTTCTAGTTTGATTGCCATTCCTCTGTTTGTTTTACATTGTGGTGGCTAGAGGGCATCTGAATGTTTGCAATTTAGGTGTTCATTTATGAAACATCTTTAACCATGTGAGCACAAGTTTCTATGAGAAGTTATATTTACATCTTGGGTAAATATTTAGCTGTGGGATGACTGAACCATAATATAAATATAAACTTAACAGCATAAAAAATTTCCAGGTATCTAGATGGAGCATCATATTTTGCATGTCCACTGGTGATTAGGCTCATGCAGGTACCTGGTATCACTTGTCATGGTTGGAACAAACAAACAAAAACATTAGCTGTTCTGGAGAGCCTTATTTACATTTTCTTAATGACTAATGAATCTGTGCATCTTTCATAGGTCTATTTTTTTGTCCCTGTTTCTCCTTTTATAGAGCATTTTCAATTTTACCTGCCTTCTTTAATTGTGATTTTTATATAATGTTTAATTTTTCTGCATAAAATACTTTGTCAATAATGTGATTCTTGGAGTGTTTTTTTTTTCCCTAGATTGAAGTCCCTCTCTTCATTCTCCCACCAGTATCATTTGTAGAGAAATTTTCCTTATATTAATTTTGACAGAATATATTTTGCTATATTTTAAAATGATTAGGCTTATGGTACTATACATAAACTTTCTTCAGCTAGCCTAAAAAAGGGTTCTAATTAACAAGCCCACTGTACTCAGCCTTGATTCTTTTTATATTTAAGCGGGATTATGCTAAGTCCCTCCAGCATCTGAATTGCTCTCCTGAACTCAGAGCAACCAAATGTCTGTAACAAATTCTCAGGGCTTATGATGACCCTGGTGTAATACACTAAACTTAGTGTATTTTGTAACTTTATCTATTTTCTTGGAGTTTTCTTTTGTGACCCACCTCTATTTTCTGTTTTCTCTCAAATCTGCATTATGAACCTCGATATGTAGTTTATATTTTTTTTGGTTTTGAATGAAGGTTATTCCATGGTACACTTGAATAAGGGGTCACACATACCTTAATCGATAAAAAAAACAGGCAGTATTTTATCTTCCATGCTAAAGTAAAGGATGAAGTTATGAAGAGGCTGATTTTTCTAGGCTATCAAGCTCAGTTCTTACCTGTAACTCCATCTAGTGTCAGTCATGTTCATGTAAGACTGATGGCTTTCCCATAATTGTGTTTGTCTGGACTTAGGCATTTTCTCCTACCTCTCAACAGTCATCACATTGGAGAAATTTTCTTTTTTAAAGCTATGTTTTAAACTAGTTGTACATGGCTTTTCTACAGAAGCAAGTTGATAAGATGACTGCATGACTAATTTACATGTAGAAATAGTAAACACTCCCAAGCATGACCTGGTCTGCATCTTGTGGAGATGTGTAAATGATAATCCCAAACACTCAGTCTCAACTCAGGCACAGATATGTAAGTGTAACATCAGACGTTCTGGTCTGAGACCTAACAGTAGGACCTCTTTAGTCCACTCTCAGTTGAGATAAAGCAACAGAATTGTGGGAATGAATTGACATTTTTATGAGCTAACATCAATCACAAGAGTGCATTTGTTCATTGTTCAATCATCACAAATGTCAACAAAAGGCATTAGTGATATTTTTCTCTATTTCACTAGATGAGATGACTATTTCAAGATTGCTACCCACAAATTTAATGTATTGACCTTTCCTCTAAACATTAATAAGCATGATTCTTTTGAAATAAGTTCAGTTTTCATTTTGGCATGGCCATATATTATACGAGACATGCTGTTGTGTTTGCTACGGCAACCCGTATGTACAGCGGTCTATTGCTCCTCTGTGACTTTTTCGTTATTTCATAGAACTGATTCCTGAACCATTCCATTACACTGAAATGAAAGTATACAGAAATGTTCCCTATTAGCTATTGCCTCTTAATGTAGATTTTATACTCTGGTGAAAAAAAATCCCAGAATATGCCCTAGAGAAGAAAGGCTAAGGTAGGACTGGAAGGTGACTGAAAGAACTAAGTGTAAGTAAGTAAGGCAACTTACAGACAGGAGGCATCCACAGTAAGGATAGTGTATGTCTTAGATTCTTCAAGAAAATGAATACATTTTCCTCAAAAGGGATCTGAAGTTAATAGACCTATTGCATAAGTGTTACTAAGCAAATATGGTGAAACATAACTAAAGTTTCAGTCCTTTAAGGTCTAGTGTTCCAATTACCCTGCTTGAGCAAGCAGAAGTCTCAGTCACAAAGTGTGATTGGAAATGGGCTCAGAAACTCATAGGACCTGTCCCAGGCAGGAACATGTAATGTTGTTTTATCAAATGATAAAATAGGTTGATTCTACAGCCATGCATATCTTAAAATTACTATTTTCATAAGATAAAAGTTAACACTTCTTATAGCTAAAAATGATACTACTGGTCTTTCCGTGCTATTCCTAAAATTTTGCATTAAGAGAAGCCTGCATTGTAAGGAGGTGCACACTTCTGTTTATAAGGAAATGCATCTGGTCTTTTATCTAATTAATAAAGAAGGAACTGACCAGAAGAAAGGTAAGGATGAAGCATTAATGAAGAAGTGGGTATGAATGAAACAAACCCCCACTTTAATCAAATTTGAGTTTCTTAAAAAATTTATCAATACTCATGCTAGGAGTTTAATGAGATGAGGCCAGTGTTTTTGCATGTGTTAAAGATGTGTCCTTTACAGTAGGAAAAAAATTATCCTTCTTGACAAAGAAATATAACATATTATACAGAGGAGGAATAAGAAAAGCTACTGTACAGTTAGTCTTGATAGAGTTAGTGAGACAAAATTAGACTATTTTTTAAGCTAACCTTAGGGGACAGTACTAGAAGTGGGCATTATAGTAAATATTAGTTTTGTAGTTTCAAAATTTTTCCCATAAGCCACTGATCAAGGATAGAGAAATAATAATGTTATGCTGTTAGAGATAACATTTTTCTTATCTTTAAACCTGTAGTTGTTTCATTTGTTTAATGTCTAATAGTTCCTTAGCTTTCCTGATTCAGTTTTGTTCTATAAAACGGCTCAAGCTGGTCAGGTTACATTCAGCTACCAGACTAGAAAACCTGTTAATGTTTGTGACTCATGAGCTTTAATGAAATCTTTGCTAGTTAATGCAATTGCTTCACAATTGGTCATCCTTGTCTCCATTTTATTGTTGGCCCACCACTGCCTATTTTTTAATCTTCTTCTAGAATGATCCCTTTAAAAAGATTTTTTCAAAGTGCCTAGGGAAAAAATGAGCAAATAACCAAACAGAGATCTCCTTTAAACAGTTAACTTCGGAGCAACTATTAATCCTTGCTTTATGATAGTATGCAGTTTGTTTTATATGTAATGTTTTATTTTATTTAATATGCACACATGCATATATTGTGTTTGTGTCAACTACACCCCCATTTTCTTTCCTCCAACTTCTCCCTTGCCCAGCTACCACTTTTTCTCCCAACTTTATGTACTTTCTATCTCTTTATTTATGATACCTACTAGATCCATTTAGGATTGTTTGCAACTTCATGGGTTCAGGAACATCTCTTGGAGCACGGGTAGTCTCTTCGGGATGGCATCCATGAAGAACTGATACTCTCTTCCCAGAAGCCACTAGCTCCTCAGATAGGGGTGGGATTACACAAGTCCCTCCACCACTCAGGCTAGAATATGGACTGGACTCAATTATCTTCTCCATTCACTCACAGCTTCTGCAACTTCAGATGAGCAGCTGAGCTGCCATGCCCTGCCCTGCAAATGCTATTTTGCTGAAGATATCTAACCCTATGGCTCTTAAAGTCATCCTCTCCCCTCTTCCTTGGCGATTCCTGATCCCTGGTAGGAAGGAATATCTTATAAGTGTTCCACTTCCTGCTTATATCTTCACAATCTCTTTATTTTCTGTGCATTGATTGGTTGTGGGTTTCATTATTAATTGTTGTCCACTACAAAAGGAAGCTCCTGAAGTGAAGGTTGAGAGATGAACTGATCAACTGCCATAAAGATAAGAACTTAGAAGGCAGTTTACTATTATATCCTTTTAGCAAAATAATAGTGCTGGGCTCTCCCCTAGACCCGATCACCTAGCCATTCACAGCGATTTTTGGTTTGATTTTGTTTGTTTGCTTGCTTGCTTCAATAATGGAATGAAACATGGGTGTCATCTTGTGAAACATGCTTTAAATCCAATCAGAAAGTGGCTGTTTACTGCCATAAAATTCTACCATATTTTATCAGTGGGCAAATCTTTCTATGTCAGTCACTATTGTAGCTACCAGAGTGTTAGTATTATGGCTGTGTGGGACTGTTTATGACTTCTATAATGGCATTAGTAGAATATTCTGTGAATTATGAGTGTTAGCCATTATGGATGAAGCTTTCAGATCAGCTCCAGCTTGATTTCTTCATGTCCGATGTCTCAGGTATGTGGCATCTTCAGCAATAGGGTTTTACATCAACATCTGTGTGTTTAAAAAAAAAAAAAAAGCAATGATAATAGCTTCAAATATTGGTGGAGTAGTCTAGGGCAGTCCACTGACAAATATTTTGAAAAGAAATAGCCCATACCTAGCACTGGATGTTTTGTTTGACAGCTGGTGGTGTTTGGAGGAGGCACTGTGCCTCATTATACAGTAACTTTGTTTAAACCCCCTTTATAACTATAGATGAACTTATAGTAGTAAACTTCCTTATAAAATTTTCAAAAGTCATTAGTGCTAATCCATCCCTACAAACTCAGCTACTCACAAGAAATATCATATAGTACACATTTTCATTGTTTTTAAAGGATAAAGCATAATACCAAATGTTGCCATAAAAAGTGTAGCAAAGAGAGCACATGTACATAGAAAAATAACAAAAATTGATGTCAGTATAAATTCTAATCTAAGGAAGTACATTGACATACAATAGATAAATTTACTCTATAGTTTTCTCTGTCAATAAAGGAAATAAACTACAATGCATATCAATATGGCCAATTTCAGAAGTCATCCTATAGGATTCATCACTTATTTCTGATATTAAACTGTAGTAGGTGAGAGTTATATATTATTTCATATCTGCATGCACCAATATTAAAATAGTTTGCCAAATCGCATCCTAGATACATTTCAGATCCGGGTATGATACTTGCTGCTGACATTTTTACTCTTTCTACTTTTGATAATACTAGTTTTAACAGAGAAAAGGAAAAAATGCAAGACTATTATCAGGAAAACAAACTATCATCTGCATACAAACTTTAGTATTGAAATCCAAAATTATAATTACAGTGACGCCCTGCTCCTTCTTGGATTCCATGAGCTTTTGTGATGATCAGTATTCTGCAAGCTAGAATTCTTACTTTACATCTTTACTTCAGACAATAGTGATGTTCTGGGCACAGTCATTGTGTGCTTTTGCCTAAGCAATTTAATCCATCTTCTAAGACCGCTAACTTCGTAAAACTTACTAATATTTCTAGCCCTTTCACGTTCTGTTGACATCTTTGCATACAAGCTTGGTATCTAAGGGAAAATGTGCTGCAAGATTCTTATGCCATGCTTGCCATGTTTTATATTACATTATTATGGTAGTATAAATTAATTATAGAGTATATGACTGCTCTAGTTAGGATTTTACTGCTGTGAACAGACACCATGGCCAAGGCAACTCTTATAAAAACATTTAATTGAGGTTGGCTTACAGGTTTAGAGGTTCAGTCTATGGTCATCAAGGTGGGAACATGGCAGCATCCAGGTAGGCATGGTGCAGGAGGTGCTGACAGTTCTAGACCTTCATCTGAAGAGAGGAGGAGGGAGAGATGGAGGGAGGGAGAATTATGTAACTATGGCTGGCTGGAATTCACTATGTAGCCCCTATGATTTTGTACATTTATAAACAGAGATACTAAATTAAGTAACCTACCCAGGAGATTCAGTTAGAAATTAAAAATAAGATATATACCAAATGTAACCACATGTGGTCCATAAAATAGATTCTTCTCTGTGTTCTATGACTTAAGTGTATGGAAAATCTCAAATACTTATGGATATTTTTCTCTCATGCCCACTTATGTCCTGAGTAGATTGACTTTTGCCTCATTTTTCTGTGTTTGTCGGGTCTGTCTTTTACCTCCACCCTCTAAACACATGTATCTGTTTTAATTTCACTCATGGGGACAAGGAAATATTAGAACTTGTTAGGAATATGTGCACTTCAGAAAAAATGTGAAGTAAAATATTCCCTGAGAAGCCTAGAATAGGGGCAACAGCTAAGCAGTTCAAAGCACTGGCTGCTCCTGCAGATCTGGGTTCTATTCCTTGTCCCTACCTCTGACTCTCAAAATCATCTGTAAGTCTAGTACCAAGGGATCTGATGCCCTCTTCCGGCCCCCATAGTATGGTATACATATTTATGTATATGGCACAAGCATGGTATGCATTTATTTAGATAGATTCATGCTCAGAATTTTAAAATGTTAAATAAATGAAATTAAACTTTAATAATATACTAAAATATGTCTAGGCTTTAAAAGTTTTAGAAAGCAGTGCAACTTCTCTCTCTCTCTCTCTCTCTCTCCATATATATATATATATGTGTGTGTGTGTGTGTGTGTGTGTGTGTGTGTGTGTGTAAGACATGTGCATGTAACATTTGATATGGACTATATAAAATATCACAGTGGTTGGAGGCAGAGGGATGACTCAACAGTAAAAAACTGGCTGCTCTTCCACAGAACCCAGTTTCAATCCCCACACCCACATGGCTCACAACTGTCTGTAACTCCAGCTCTAAAAAGTCAATAACTTCTTCTGGTTTCCTCAGGCACCAGATATACCCATAGTATACAGATATACAACCAGACAAACACTTATACATACAAATAAATGTCTATCTCAAAAATTAATATGACACACTTTTTCATAGTCTTAAAAAGAATATCAGAAGTTATACTTGAGGTGTCTTTTTGATAAACCATCATCTAATAACTTAAACATTTCAAAATAATTGTTTTCAAAATTGCTGAATATCCTATTAGTGATGACTTGTAGAAATTGGTGGTAAATTAGCCAATATGTGAGGCTGACACGCAGCTAATTTGGAGAAAAACTGCCATAGTCTTAAAAGTATTAGAAATGCAGAGTTTCTTCAATTAATACACAACATGCATAAAGATGAATGGGGCACTTTAAAGAATTCATTGTAAATAAAACAATACTGACAAAAGAATGACCCCAGAGCAAATGGATTAAAGCCAGTTATTATCATTACTCCTTAATACATACAGTAAGTGTTACAGCACATGTATAACTATTAACAAAGGCATACAAAAAAAAAAAAAAAAAAAAAAAAAAAACAAAAAAACAAAAAAAACTTCACTTTCCTCCCAAAATTACACTAAAATGACAATGGCCATAAATACCTGAGAATATCTGTCTTAAAATAATGATTGAAATAAGAAACAAATTCATAGAAGAAAGGCATGCCTCCTTTTACACATTATGTACTAAAGTATATACAAAATATACACACAAGAAGAGGGAGAGAAGAGGAGGGAGAGAAGGAGGAAGAGGAAGAAAAATAGAGTGCAGAAGAGCTATGCCAAATGCCTTGAGAAACATAGATATAAATCAGAGAGTCCTAATGTTCCATATAAAAATATTTAAAATAGAAGAATAGGCTTGTTCAATGGGTATAGAAGCTACAGTATCTATGTGTCAAAGACATATACTTATTTTTGTTTAAATTTGTAAGAAATTTATGATTTGGAAATATGCCCTCACTAATGACATTTCCAGTGTTTGCTAGCCATGTGTGGCTTGTGACTTCTGTATTGTAAAGCACAGATGCAGAGTGTTTCATCATAGTAGGATAATCTAAAGAACAGCTTTGGCCTTTTGATATGGTGAGCAGATTTCTTTCATTTATTATTCAACAAATACCCATTGAGACGCATAATTTTGAGGACTAGGACAGGGTGAAAATAAAGCATCCATATGGAGACAAGAGGATCTTTGTCCTTGTGGGGCCCTCAAGCCTAACAGATAGACAGACAGTAAGTAGATAATGCATAATATAATATAAAGTGTTGGCAGGTGCAAATGGGAAAAATAAAGCATTGAAAAGAGATTGAGCACGTAAGAGGAGAGAGAGCCTTGGAGTCTGGATGTGAGTTCAGACTTCTCAGGGAGCATGGTGTCTGAGAGATCAAGATACCTACAGAAAGAATTCCAAGTGAAGAGAAGACATAGCAGAATGGCAGGAGAAAGTCGTGTCTCTGAAACAAGGGGACAGTGTGACTGAAACAGCCAAGCTGAGAACTACAGGGTGAAGGCAGATGAGAAAGCAGGAAGCAGATTAGGTAAGAAGTAGGACTCCATGTACATGTGTGTTTGTTTTCTCTAGTGTTAAGGGTAACTCTTGAAGGGGGTGTAATGAAATCAAATTTATATTTATTTCTTTTATTGAAAATAGTTTCTATTCTCATACAATACATCCTGATTACATTCACAGTTCCTCCCCACCTTCCCTCCCCTCCAGATCGACTCCCTTTCTGTCTCTCATTAGAAAAGAACAGGTTTCCAAGAGACAACAAGCAAACATGAAAAAAATAAAATACAAGATGAAGTAAAAACTATCATATTGAAGTTGGACATGGCAACACAACAGAAGAATCCCAAGAGCAGGCACAAGAGTCTGAGAGCATCTTCTCACAGTCGGGAGTCACATAAGAGAAACTAAACAAATATCTTCAATATATAGGCAGAGAGCATGATATAGAGACACGTAGGCCCTGCGTTTGCTGCTTCAGTCTCTGTGAGCTCACATGTACCTTGCTTAGTTGATGCAGAGGGCCTTGTACTCCTGGTGTTATCCAACCCCTTTGGCTCTTACAATCTTTTCACCTCCTATAATGGGGGAGAATTTTTGCAGACCTCCCATTTAGACTCTCTCCATGTAGTATCTCAATGTGGGTCTCTATAACTGTTACCCTCTAATCCCTCTCTCATTATAACTGGATAAATCTCTGATATGAGTATAACAGAATATCATTAGGAGTCATTTTAGCGATAGTTTTGTTTGTTTGTTTGTTGACCAGTAGTGTTTGGTTTTACCCTAATTCTCTGGGCTATCTAGTCTCCTGTTCTTAGTTACCCAAGCAATCCTAAATACGGGTTCCTTCATGTGGAGTGAGTCTTAAGTCATATCAGACATTTGTTGACTACTCACAATAGTCCTATGCAACCATAGCCCTAGCATATTTTACAGGCAGGTCAGCTTGTAGATCAAATGTTTGTGGCTGGGTTGGTTTCTGTTTCTCTTTCTGTAGCGACCATAAAGACTAAAATATAGGGATGAAAGTCCCACATTGTCACCAGCTCAACTTCTCCACGTTCAATGAGTTGTGTGGGAGTTGTCTTCCCCACAGGGTCCCTGCTGTCCATTTGCAGAGAGCAACCTTCTGTCTTAGTAATAGCCTGGGTGGTTTGGGGATTTCCATGCCCTGCTTGGCCAAGAACTCAGCTGAATGAAATTCAGTCTCACCACTGGAAGCCACACCTGGAGACAAGAGATGGGCTGTTGAGTCTTCATATCCCATTACTAGGAGTCCTCATTAGACACCTTCATAGATTCCAGGAAGTTTTCACCGCACCATGTTTCTAAATCACTGCCCAAAGGCTTACCAGTTCCAGCCATGTCTCCCCACACTTCCTCCCTCCGCCCCATCTCACCATCACAGCTAATCCTTAAGCCCATTGCCCTTACACTTGCCCACAGTATACCCATAAAATCTAATCTATTTTCTCTTCTCAGAGAAATCCATAGCCCCCACACCAGCAACCCCCTCTTCTCCTAACCACTCAGGTTCTATAGATTGTAACTTGGTTATCATTTACTTAATGGCTGATGTCTACTTATAAGTGAATATATACCATATTTATTTTTCTGGGTATGAGTTACTTCAGGATATATTCCATATATTTTGCCATATATTTGCCAGCAAATTACATTTCATGAGGTCATTCATGTTTTTTTAACAGCTAAGTAATACTCCATTGTGTAACATACCACATTTTCTTTATCAGTTCTTTTGTTGAAGGACATCTAGGCTGCTTCCAGGTTCTGGATACTATGAGTAAAGCAGCAATAAACATGGTTGAGCAACTGTCTTGTACTATATGTACAAGAATGGTACAGATGAATCTTGAGGTAAATTGATTTCCAAATCTCTGAGGAAATCCCATATTGATTTCCAAAGTGGCTGTACAAGTTTACATTCCCACCAGCAATAGAAGAGTGTTTTCCTTGTGACACACCCTCTTCAGCATGAGCTGTCACTTGTGTTTTTTATTTTGTTTTAGCCATTTTGACAGTTGTGAGATGAAATCTCAAAGTAGATTTTCACTTCCATGATGGATAAAGATATTGAACATGTCTTTAAGCATTTCACAGCCATTTGAGTTTCTCAGTTGAGAATTTTTGCTTATATCTGTGCCCCCAATTTAATTGGATTATTTAGTTTGTCGATGTCTACTTTCTTGAGTTCTTTATATATTTTGGATATTAGTCCTCTACCAGACAGAGGTGGAGTTGGTGAAAATCATCTCATATTCCATAGGGTATCACTTTGTCCAAATGACAGTGTCCTTTGCATTATAGAAACTTTTCAGTTTCACGAGGTAGTATTTATTAGTTGTTGATCATAGTGCCTGTGCTATCAGTATTCTGTTCAAAAAGTAATCTCCTATGCCAGTGTATTCAAGGCTATTCTCAACTTTCTCTTCAATCAAGTTCAGGGTATCTTCTTTTATCTTGAGGTCTTTGATTGTTATATCCCCCTTTCATTTCTCATTTTGTTAATTTGGATTATTCTCCCTCAGCCTTTTAGTTAGTTTTGATAATGGTTTGTCGATCTTGATGGCTTTCTCAAAGAACCATTTCCTTATATTCAATGATTCCTTGCATTGTTCTTTTGTTTCTATTTTATTGATTTCAGCCTCCAGTTTGTTTATCTCCTGCCATCTATTCCTTTTAGGTATGTTCCATGGTTTGAATAGGAATTGCTGCCATAGACTTGTATGTTTGAATGCCTGACCCATAGGAAGTGGTACTATGAAGAGGTATAGCTTTGTTGGGATAAGTGTTGTCTTTCTGGAACTGGTGTGGCACTGTTGGAGTAGGAGTGGGTGTGACCTTGTTAGAGAAAATGTGTTACTGTAGAGGCAGCTTTGAGTTCTCATATACTCAAGCTATGCCTAGTGCGGCAGTTTTACTTCCTATAGCCTATAGATCAAGATGTAAAATTCTCAGCTCCTTTTCTAGTGCCATGTCTGCCTGCATGTCACCATGTGTTTCACCACGAAGATAATGGAGTAAACCTTTGAAATGAAGATAATGGACTAATCCTCTGAAATTTTAAGCCAGCCCCAATTAAATGTTTTCATTTAGGGAGTTGCTATGGCTGTGGTATCTCTTCAAAGCTATAGACACCCTAAGCAATGTGTTTACCTCTTTTTGTTCTAGAGAGTTTAGGTGTGCTGCTAGTATAGGTGCAAGTTGTTAGTACAATATCACTCTAACTTTTGTGTAGGCACATAGTGCTATGAATTTTCCTCTTATTGCTGCATTCATTGTTTGGGTATATTGTGTATTTATTTTCACTAAATTCTAGAAAGTCTAATTTCTTTCTTATTTTTGTCTTGTCCTATTTTTTAATTCAAAATGGTTCTTTAGTTTTCATGAGTTTGTAAGCTTTCTTTTAGCTCTACTGTTGTTGATATTCAGCTTTAATCTTACAGGGTACAGGGAGTTATTTAAATTTTCTTGTATCTGTTAAGACATACTTTGTGTCCAAGAATGTGGTCAATCCAGTGTTGAGAAGGTATATTCTTATGTGTTTAGGTAAAATGCTCTATAAATATATTAGGTTCATTTTGTTCATAACAACTGTTAGGTCCAGTATCTCTCTTTTTAATTTCTATATGGATGAACTATTGGTGATAGTGGGGTGTTGAAATCTCCCACTATGTGAAGTTGCTACACGATTTAAGCTATATCTTTTTTATTGGGGGAAATGAGAACATTGATATTAAGAGATAATCAATGATTGTTGATTTCTCTTATTTTGGTGGTAGTGATGGGGGGTGTGTTTATGTGTTTGTATCTCTTCTTTTAAATTTGCTGGTGTAATATTGCTTATTTCCTGTGTTTTCATGAGTATATTTAACCTCCTTAGATTGGAGATTTCCTTCTAGTAACTCTGTAGGGCTGAAACTATAAAATGATGTGGCAGTTTGAATAGGAATAACCCCTTTGTGTTTGGATGCATGGAACATAGGGATTGGCATTATCAGGAGATGTAACTTTGTTAGAAGATGTCTGTCACTATGGAGGCAGGCTTTGGGGTCTCATATATGCTAAGCCATACCTAGTGAGACAGTCTCCTTCTCCTGACAGTGGATTAAGATGTAAAACTCTCAGCTCCTTCTCTAGCACCAGTTAAATGTTTTCCTTTGTAAATGTTGCTGTGGTCATAATCACCCTTCACAGCAATAGATACCCTAACTAAGATTATCTATGGATAGTATCCATAGATACTAGGAGATTTTCTTCTAGCATATTCTGTAGAGCTAGATTTATAGATAGATCATGTTTAAGTTTCACTTCAATGTGGAATTTCTTATTTCCTCCATCGATGGTGATTGAAATTTTTCAGGGTACAGTAGTCTGGATTGGCTTCTGTCCAGGCCCTTAAGTTTTAGAGTCTCCACTAAGAAGTCAGGTATGATTCTAACAGGTCTGCCTCTATATGGTACTTGGTCTTTTTCCTTTGCAGCTTTTCATATTCTTTCTTTTTTCTGTATATTTAGTATTAGATTATTATGTGGCAAGAGGACTTTCTTTTCTGGTCCAATCTATTTGGTGTTGTATATACTTCTTGTACCTTGATAGGCATCTTCTTCTTAAGGTTAAAATTTTTTCTTTAATAGTTTGTTGAAAATATTTTCTAGGCCTTTTAGCTGGGATTCTTCTCTTTCCTCTATCCCTTTTACTTTATTAAGTTTGATCTTTTTATGTTATTCTAGACTTTCTGGATGTTTTATGTCACAAGGTTTGGTTTTCGTTTGGGGTTTGGGTTTGGGTTTGGGTTTGGGTTTGGTTTGGTTTGGTTTGGTTTTGAGACAGGGTTTCATTTTGTAGTCCTAGCTGTCTTGGAACTCACTATGTAAACCAGGTTGGCCTTAAACTCACAGAGATCTTCCTGCTTCTGCCTCCAGTGTCATGGGTATTAAAGGTACGTGCCAACATAGTTCAGCTATGTCAGATTTTTTTAATTTAACATTTCTTTGGCTAATGTATCCATTTCTTCTATCATATACTCAAATCCTGAGATTCTCTCTTCCATTTCTTATATTTTGTTACCAAAGGCTTCCTCTGTAGTTCCTGTTTAAATTCCTATATTTTTCATTTCCAGAATTTCATCAGTTTATGATTTTGTATTGGTTTTTAGGTCTTGATCAGTTTTATTCACATTCTTCACCATTTTGTTTCTTCTTGGATTTCCTTTAGTGATTTCTTCATTTCTTCTAATTTTTTGTTGCATTTTTTTTCTTGGATTTTGTTAAGAGATTTATTCATTTCTTCTTTAAGTAGCTCTATTATTGCCATACAGTTGATTTTCAGGTCTTTACTTGTGTTTCAGCTATGTTGCTATATTCTGAGTCTGCTACGGTAGTATAACTGGGCTCTAGTGGAGACATATTGCCCTGCCTGTTATTGCTTGTATTTTATGCTGCCATGTAGGCTTCTGGATTTGGAATGATTCTAAGACTAGGTGCTCATTTCTGGATCTGACTTTGTTGGATGGGAATTTTGTTCTTTGGTTTCTGTTTCCTCTCTGGATTTCTGGAGAGTGTGATGGCTGTGTGCTGCCTGTTTTCCCGTCCAGCTGCTCTGCTGCGTTCACAGGGAATGGTGGCTGATATTGGAGGCTGGGATACTGGGATGAGTTGGGGAAGTGAAGATGGGAGGAGAAGGTCTTTGTGATCCCTCCAGGATGGAATAAAAGAAGAAAGAAGCAAATTAGGTCAAACATGTTCCCAGCTACAAAGCTGGAGGCGAGAGTGGGAGTATTGGATGTCAGGAGCAGAAGTGTGGGTCTGCTTTCAGCCTACTTGCTGCCCTGGGAGAAGCAGCCCTTGGGTTAGCAGGGAATGCTTACTGGGTTTGGGGTCTGAGACATGTCAACATTTGGGGTTGATGAGAAAGGTTAGGAAGATCCACAGAAGACAGGTGTAGGGAACATGGAAGGGTATTATGAGTATTCTGCTGCAGAGCTGTGGAATACTGGGATATTGATCTACGGGAACAAAAAGAACTCAAGTTTATGAGTTTAAGCCATCGGTTTAGATGTACTTATAGGAATTTATACAGGTCTGAGAACTGAAGCAAAATTCATGTGAAACTATCTACAGATGTGTTCACCAGGAAGTTCCTAGTTTAAATATAAAGCAAATAAAATTATCTTATAAATATAATAATTAAAAGCATTCATTTAACCTTGAGGTTTTAAACAGTCTTTCTCACTAACAAGTTTAGAGACAAATTATATTTCTGTTTCAAAAATTTAATCTCAGTAATGGATTTGTAAAGAATAGTATTTATATAATCAAGTTAATATAGATTCTCATCATTAACATAAATGTTTAGAATCCATCTAAAAGCAAAAGAGTGGAACAAAAGCATGAATAATTATAGATATGAGATTTTACACACTTGAACATGATTTTATCTAATTACTGATAATTAAAAGTCAGAAGGTGAAGGCTAATAGACAGACTTAAAATGTTTCCATGCCTTGTATGAGATACCAATGGCTAGAACAATTCAATTTGAGTTTGAATGTTAAAGGCACTAAGGTAAATAGTAGATAGAAAATGAAAGCTAATCAAAAGTAATAAAGCTCAGGATAAAGTTTGTGAACTAGGTATGAAGTCAACTGACTCTTTGTAAGTCACCTAAGCCAGAAATACCAGGAGCAAAGATTGAAGATCAGGAGTCAAATCTTGCCTCCCATGCTCCTGGCCATGATTTAACTACAAGTCCTGAAGAGTAAGCAAAACAGAAATGGAAAACCAAATAAATAAACAAATACATAAATAAATGGAAGTAAAAATACATAATTTTATAATCTCTAGAAAAAGAGATGTAAGTAGTTGTTTTTTTTTCTTTTTAAATGTTTTTTTTATTTGATATTTTCTTTATTTACATTTCAAATGCTATCCTGAAAGTTCCCCATACCCTCCCCCCGCCCCTGCTCCCCTACCCACCCACTCCCACTTCTTGGCCCAGACATTCCCCTGTGCTGGGTCATATAAAGTTTGCAAGACCAAGGGGCCTCTCTTCCCAATGATGGCCAATTAGGCCATCTTCTGCTACATATGCAGTTAGAGACACAAGCTCAGGGGGTACTGGTTAGTTCATAGTTTTTTAAAAAGACTTTTATTTTTGACAAAGAATTACATAGACTAGTAGACTATTTTCTTGATTTATACCATTCTGGCAATGTGTATCAAACCTGTATATATCATAGTTTATAATAACAATTGTATTACTAAGATACTACCATATTATAGATATTACTTTCACTGTTTCTCACAATAAAATTTAATTGACAAAGTTATGCATTTTAGTTGCTACGTAAAAGGATCATTTTTTAAAAAAGAAATAAAGATTAGTTTAAAATTCTATATCACATTGTTACATTATTAAAAATCCCATAACAGATACATGTGATAACTAATCTTGATTTTTCAACTTGGCATACCCAAAAAAGAGGGAGCCTCCTCTGAGGAATTTCCCAGTTCACACTGGCCTACAGTCAAGTCATTGAGGTATCTTCTTGACCAGTCACTGAAATAGGAAACTCCAGTCCACTGTTGGAGGTGGCACTCCTGCACAAGTGGTAGTGGGTATAAGTAAGCTGAGCGAGCCAGGAAAAGCAAGCAAGTAAGGAACATTCTTTTCTGGGTTGGGCTTCAAATCTGCCTCTGGGTTCCTGCTGAGAGGTGCCCCTTACCTCAGTGATAGACTGCAGTCTGTAAGCCAAATGAACCTTTTCTTCCCCAGATGCTTTTGGCTTTGGTATTTATCATAGCAGCAAAGGGGCAAACAAGTACAATATGTCATGATAGAAATTGAAACCCAATTTTTTTTTTTTTGGCCAAAATACAAATAATTCACTTATATGGGACCATGTACAAGAGGTTAAAAAAAAAAAATGATAGCAACATTTTGTTGTTTGAAACCAGTATGGTGATTTGACATCAAAAGGGCAGATATTTGAGGCTAAAGTTAGATGGGAAAAAGTTGTCAGCATCTATTATACTTTTAATACCAATACTGCATACATAATCAAAGGTCATAATGAAACAAAACTTTGAGACATATTCCAAGTAAATGTCTGGCATATAGAGTACCTTGGAGGCAGGAAAAATGGGAAACATTAGCATTCCTAGTGTCACAAAAAATTAGTATTAATGAATGGTAGAGGTGACTCTTGCCAACATAAAGATGATGTTCGTTCCCTACCCATGCACCAAGGGACAAGTGTTGACAGAGAAGCAGTGTGGGCCTGAGGTGACCCTAAGGAGTCTCTTGCCAACACTCACTGAAAACGAGGCAACTTAGCTGCAGAAGCACAAGAACAAGTGAACACAAATCAAAAGGCTAAAGGAAAGGGAAGCAAAAAGAATGTAGGTATATTATATTATATTAGACATAAAATAGTAATATTAAAAAGTATTATGTTAAGTACAGAATTTCTTTAACAAGTGAACTGTTTTAGATTTAAAAATACCTACTTATAGACATTTCACAAGTAAAATAATAATAAAGAGTTTGACACTACTCAAAACCAAATTCAGGATATTGGAATTTAAAACATGTGAATTAACTTGTGAGAATTTGAAAGACAGTGTGTCTAAAACATTCCCTTGTACTTTCCTGCAGGTACTTGTCCTTAATTTATGGATTAAGTAAACAAAGAAAGTTCAAAAAACAAGAATGCTAACAGTCAAACCACCCCATAAGGTCCTTTCCTTTCACTGTGTTCAGTAATTCTAAGACTCAAATCTTAGAATTGATCAAGAAAATAGATTGTAAGAAATTAATTGTGAATTTTAAATAATATTTATAGATATTGCAACAATTATACATTATAATTATATCATAAGATTAAATGGCTTTTGAACATAGAAATCTATGTTGGAGCAATCATGTGTATGGTCCAAATATTCTGATGGGAAAATACTTAAATTCTGCTTCCTAAATGCTTTTGTGACAATCATACTCACCCTGATGGTAGCAGGAAATCAAATGTGTCTTGAATGGGTTAGATATTTATACTATATACTATTGGGATTTTTAAATGATGACACAAATATATACTCCCACTAAATCATTAACTTTGAAACCATATCACCAAACATATTATGAAAGAAAATCTTAGTATTAAAGCTATCTATCCAAACTCTTTTACCCTGAATGGGAAACATGATATTCCAGAGAATGATTCTAATAAGCACAGGATAATTATTTCCAATATCTATCCATACACAATATAGATAGCATTGATTTAAAATATAACCTTGTTCAATGATGATTGATGTCAATTGTATACTGACAATCCATATTTGTTCATAAAATGTTATTTATTACGGTTCTTAGTGGTATATGACAGGAACTCAAATTATATTGACTCCATCTAAAGAGAATTTGTACCTATTTTAATTAATAGTTCTGGGTCATTTAACAATAGCTATGGCTGGCTGGATCTATAAGGATCTTTAATAATAGTCAGTTGAGACAGCCAGGGCAGACTAGAGATGGGAGAGAAAGAGAAGTGGAGCAGTTTGTGCACAATGAAGAAGGGTAGAACTGTGAGGAACAGCCTGATGTGAGAGCTCTGTGCCATCACCTAATGCAATATGCTGCCTCCAAGGACTATATTTGTGTGCATGGCCCTAGCACAGCAGAACTCTGTGTCAATGTCTATGGTTCATGTTAACACCAATGGCCATGAGGTCTGGGCTGCCATCTGAGGCCATGTTGATGTCCGAAAGCTGCACTAAGTTCTCCTTCCCTCTCACCAGCCACTGTGGTGCCAGGGATGTTGTAGATGCAGGAAAGATGCCCCCCATGATGTAGGTACAGATGAGCTGGTGGGCTGACCAACTCAGCTACTACCATGGCCCAGATATAGGGCTTTGAGCCCAACATCTACCCTGCCTATGAGCTGCTGGAAGGGGCCAGTCCTGAAGAACCAAAGCTGCAGGATTTCCAGAACACAGGGCAACAACAGGATTTTGTCTCTTATTTTCTTTCAGAGAGGTTACAAGGGTAGAGAGTAGAGATGGAAGGACTAGGACATGAGTAGGATTGGGGTACATGGTGTGAAATTCACCAAGAATCAATATAAGGTATGGAAAAATAATAGTTGAGTTTAGTCCCTCATCTCTGCTTTTTTGTTTTCGAGACTGGCTCACTCTCAAGTAAATTATTGCTTTAAATCAATATCCTCTACCTTGCATTGATCATTTAAAATTCACATGAATTCATTCCCTTGAAACTATAACATATCATCAGATTTGAAACTCACCAGCCTTATGAATCACAGATGTACTTCAGAGTTTCAACAGATGATAACTAAATTTCAGCTCTACCATGGACAAATAGAACTTGAATTAACGGAGAGAAGGGAAATGATGTTTTTAAAGGAAAAAAAATCAACGTGTTCTTAAAAAAAATGAGTTGTACACAAGCAAAAGCAGATGTCTACTATGTTCAGTCTGCTTTACTTAGCTTAATTCTGCAGCTGACTTCACATCTTGTCCACTTATTACTGTAGTGTGGAATAAGTAGCATTGTCAAGAGTTCCCAAGTCTTTTCCACTTTTTTTTTTTTAAATGCTTTCATTATTCCAATTCTATGAGCGACCGAATGATGGAAAAAAGAGCTTGACAAAGAATCATGTCCAAAATAAGTCCAGACCTAATGGTTGCACAGTTTTGGAGGACATCCTTCACAGAGTACAATAGAAGAAATCCATCGATATCAATTCCCAGATGAGGCCAGTGATAGCTTTTCATAAACTATGAGGAGTTCCCAAAACACATTTTGGCATATGTCTCTAGCACAATGTTAGCCACTGTTATATACTGAGCTGAATATGAGAATAGGGTGTTCTGATGTGTTCCTTCTAACAGATTCACTTGGTTAAGACTAAGTCACTCTGGATTAGCGTGGGTCCTTAGAAAAAGAGAGAGGCAGGCAGGCAGAATTCTGGGAGATACAGATGACAAAGTGACCTCATCAGTATGACAGACAGATTAAAGTGAGGCCACCAAAAGTCCAAGAAATTGTCTACCGGAGCCTTCAAGAGAAGCCCACTCTACAGGTGCAGCCACCTCACCTGTGACAGAATGTCACTTTGGGTTGGTGAAATGAGCCAATTCAAACCAGATTAGAATAAATTAAAGTCTGGTTTATTGAGAAGCTCCTTTGGGGTGAGTGAGTTTCCTGGAACCAGGGAAGGAGTTCAGAGAAGTCACCATAGGGAGAGAGGTGGCAGGGAGGGGGGGCTTGTGTGCAGAGAGAGAAGAGAAGGAAAAAAAAGAGAGAGGTAGAGGGGGAGGAAGGAGGGGAAGGGAGAGAGAGAAAGGGAGAGAGAGGGAGAGAGAGAGGGGGGCAGGATATGCCAAATAGGGACTAAACTATGCTGGGAGAACCTGGTTTGATATGTAAATTATGCACCTCAGTCCACTGTCCTGGGGTCCAGAAACCAATCAATAGTCACTATTTATTGTTTCAAAATATAATGTTTATATATTTAAATCAGTTGATATTTCAAAATAAGAACAGTCAATTGATCATCTCACTGTGACTCTGTGATTCTGGCCCCTTTTGCCTGTTCCCTTTAGAAAGCTCATCTTGCCTTGCTAAGTTTCTTGATCTTCCAGCTTTCCCCTTTCTGTCTGACTATACATTTGCTTTCTTCATCATATTTTCTTCCTCTGTTCTTGTATATTGCTAGAATCAAATATTGATCCTCTTCTTTCACTGTGGATACTAAGCACCATCCATCTTGGATTCCACCAGCATCTGGGGTTCCAGAAATGACAATTTACTTTTTCTATACATATATCATATAAGCTAATGGAATTCAGCCTCCCTACCTCTTTGTCTTCCTCTGTTCAAAACAAATCCAGAGCCAGGCTTCCTCTCTTCTGTCTATTTCACTGGGATACCCCTCTTCTTTTCTCACCTCCATTTTGAAATCATTTATATTCTCTGATGAGATAACCTATCAAATTTATCCATAAAGAGAGACACAGAAAAAGCTCTGGATGGTAAAGTCTATTATATCTGGAAGTCACAAGGCAAAGCACACCACTGTGGAACACTTGGAAGAGAGTCCAGGAGGGTCAACAGGAAAGGAATGGTCTGGACAATGACCTTTATTCAGGTTTCAATAGTAATGGTAAGCCAATGTAAGTTCATTGAGATTTGAGAACTGGGAATGACCTTTGACTGTCAAATTCCCTGCCCTGAAATGGCAAGGCAAAGAAACACCGTCTTCTGAGGCGTGATAGGATCTCATGTATGGCTCTTGGCTATTTGCTATCAAGACAAGAGCTAGGAAGTAAGGAGCAAGGAAGAGATCACGTGGGATTTTTAAGCTTGTGACATACCCAGAAAATAAGGACAGTGACTTGATTAATAATCTTCAAAGTACTAAAGTGAACCAAGGAAGTCAGACAAGATGACAGGAATCATGACTGCTCACCTCCTGAGATGAGCAATGCAGTCACCCAGCTGATCCTGAGAGGCATAGGGAGAGCGTGCAGGCTATTCAATGTTCATGTGCTCAAAGAATGACCAGTGTCAGCAAATATTACCTTCGTCTCTATCTAATTCTTTTCATAAGTCTCTAACTCTTCTCATAAGTCACTAAACTAGGCAACTGAGGGGAAAGGTTCTGTCACTCTCAAAAACACACATACATTACCAATCTCAAGGACTTACTGGGTACTGGCAGGGCAAGTCTTTCAACAACCAGAAAGATGTCTTTAAGATATCCAAACACCGTGTCCAGTTGGATTTTTCTTTAGCATAATTTAAAATATCTTCATCTCTACCTCCACTTTCATTATCTGCCTATTCACCCTTTGAACTACTGGAGAAATGAACTTCAGAAAATGCACAGCAGATAACGTCACCGCTGTGCTTTATCAATCTCCAAGGCTCCCCACAGTCTGTTGGGGAGCAGCCAAGTTCTTTGGCAGAGCTCTCAAAGCCCAGGTTGCTCAGGCACTTGCTTCCCCAGTTGGAAGGCATTTGCTAATCACACCTTATGCACCAGCTCTGTTCAGCTCCTCAAGACTCTCCACCTGGAGCAAGCTCTGCAGAGTAGCTCCTCCTTCCAGGAATGTCTTCTTTCCAAAGGGCAAACACCTGACCTTTTTAGGTTCAACTTGGGAATGTTTCCAGAGCTTCCGTTTGTCTCCCCAGCACTAGACTCTAGCACCTCCTGTTAAAGAAACATTTACTAGAAAGGGAAAACTTATTCAAGGAAGAGCTTGGTGATTTCCATAAGAACAGGTGGGGTGTACAGTAAGGGATAAAAACTTGATGCGACTTTTGTATGGGCAGGTGGTAAAAGCTGCTAAGATAAAAAACATAAGGCAGATTAAGATTGTTAATGGAAGCAGGTCAGGCCGATACTACTAAATGTGAGCAGATTCAAAAGATGAGGGACGCGGTGTTCTTGCAACAGACTCAACAGGATTGTCTCCCAAGTTGGGTTTTATAGGTTCTTCAGTTTACAAAATACATATGAAAATATGCACACTTTTTGGAAAGTAAAGCAGTCTCTTTCCTGGTAGTGTTGTATGTAGATTCTGGTTACAATCAGCTTACACTAGCAGGATGAGAGATGAGTGATATCAATAGCCATGCTATTTTATTATTTAAGATAGTGTCACTCTGTGGCCCTGACTGGTTGTGAACTCTATATAGATCAGACTATCCTTAAATTCACAGACACCCGCCTGTCTCTGCATCCCATGCTGGAATTAGAAGTACATGTTACCATAACATGCTTCCTCCTCGTGGTTTTTATTAGTTCAAAATCTGTTGAATATTCCATGAAGAACATAAGAAGTTCCAAGCAGAATCCCTGTTTTCAGATTGTACCAATAATTTTATTTTTAATTGTGCTGCTCTACCATTATTTTTATTTTTATACCACCTGGTCATCATCAGAGATGCTATAGTTTAACTAAATTAGTTAGTTTTAAGGAGAACAAAATGTTTGTGACATAAAAACAAATGTTAAAAATTGAAGAGTTGGGTGGCTAAGAAAATTATGGGAGAAGAAGAGGCTGGAGTATAAAATGAGTAGAAGGCCCATGGCTTCATGGGATTTGACCATGATAGAAGACAACAGAAAAGCCACTGATGATAGGGAGAAAAAAAGTGTGCAGATAGATCCAAGGACAGGGCCATTCCTTGAGTCTCCCTTAACTATGAGGCTTAGATGGGAAAGATTCAGAATTTAAATTTTAAGAATTAGTTCAAACATATTCTGGAAACTCTTAAATGCTAAACTATGAGGTTTTATCTCCAAATGAAATAGAAACTTTTGAAAAATTTTAAGATAGCAGTTCTGCCATCTAGAGAAACAATTTAGAAGCCTAAATTCAGAGGTGACACCAGAGATGAACAGAATTGTATAATTACACACACACACAAACACATATACAAACATATACATACATACACAGAGACACATATACATATATGTATACATACATACACAATTATATAGACATATACATACACACACTCCCACACATACACACTCACATATATCATACATGTCACTGAAGGGAGTACTCATTAAGAGAAGCAATCTGACTTCTTGCAAAATATTACTGCAGGGTCATTACAAACCTAGAGACTCAATCCTAACCAAGAAGGAATGAAGCAGAGGGACCAATTAGCAGACTCATGGAATAGTCAAAATTAAGAATAATAAGAGCTAGAGGTGAAATGGTGAAAATTAGATTATAGAGGTTGACCAAAGATGGTTCAAGAGAAAAGTGCTCCTTTAAAAAATGTCTCTGAGAAGCATGTTTATATGCATTATACATATATATATATATATATATATATCCCAAAATTTAGTTCTAATTAATAGATGCTGAAGCTGAGTTTTAAGCTCAATTCTGGTACCTTTAAACAATTCATTCTCTTTGTGGCCTGGCTATTGCTTTATTAAATAAATAAATTGCTTTATCAAATGCCCTTTTCTTTTTATTATTTCATTATATTGTAACCTTCGGAAGAAAAAGATTACACAAATGTCATAACTCTTATTTCCCAAAGACCAAAAAAAAAAAAAAAAAAAAAAATCTACCTTAAAATAGCTAATGAAAGCCCTCTGCTTTCTAGCACATGAAAGACACATGTCAGACCCAGTTTTTTCTTTGAATTCACCAGGAACTTACTGCTAAATAGCTTTTAATCGAGATTGAACATTAAAGACCTGCAAAGACTTAATTGTTAGCTCTACAGAATTCATAAACATCAAGGTCAATGTGAAATGTAGGTTAATGACACTTGCTGGCAAAGGGTTCCGGACATAGAGCCACCGTAACAGCAGCAGCTTTTCAACTCCCTCGACTGCCACTTTGTGCTTGTAAAAATATAGTTATTATGCTCCAATTAGACATCCCTTCCCTACAATGGTGTTTTATGTGTGTGTGCTAGTTAGGCTTTTTGCTTGACAATTTTTCTAGGTTTTCTTGCACCAAAGATCCTTATATGCCAACACCACGGGAAATACTGGTCTCAGAGTTGCTTCTTTCCTGCTTGCTGATGGTATCTTGACATACTTATTGGATCATTTAGAACTGTTGGTTACATATTTTAGCCAGGTAGTAGTGTGGGAATAGTAAGTGCCACTCCACATGGCTTTCTGGTTCCTAGATTGTAAGCCCCAAATATTGTTTAAGGGTGGCACACTTTGATTTCAGTTTTCTCCCCGTGTTGTCTGGCTCAAGACTAACTTCCATATGATTTTCTTCTTGCTTACCCACGGTTGTATGCCTGCTATGTTCTACATACTGTGTTATGTATTTTACATATGGAGCTATGGAGCTAATTATTGTTGTTGGTTTTCTTAATTCTCAAATAAGGAAACAACAGAAAAATTAATTAAATTTTTAAAATATTAGATAGTAAGAAACAAAGTGAGTCAGTTTTAGGATTAACGTCATTCTATTTATTTTATTTCCATTAGGATACATTCAGTGTACTATTCATGGTCAGTTGCACACTTCTCTAGCACATTGTGAACTTTGAGCGAATGTGCACATTACTCACTCCTGTGCACCTCTCCAGCCAATCTCCCTCCAAGATGAGTTTCACATTGTTTATATTTCATTTCCATCTTATTTACATAGATCCTCTGCTTTCTTATTATTTATATAACCTAGGACCCATGTGTGGTAGAAAACATGCAGTATTTGTTTTTCTGAGTTTGAGTTATTTGCTTATTATGATGAACTAAAATTCTACCCATTTTCTCTTTTTTAATTTTTTTAAATTTAGTTTTATTTGTAATTCATTTTTCACACTCCATATTCCATTCCCTGCCCCTCCCCACCCACCCTCCGACACCTCCTCCCCACCCCATTCCATCTCCATGTGGATGCCCCCACCCCCACCCCACCTGACCTCTAAACTCCCTGGGGCCTCCAGTCTCTTGAGGGTTAGGTGCATCATCTCTGAATGAACACAGACCTGGAAGTCCTCTACTGTATGTGGGTTGGGGGGCCTCATATCAGCTGGTGTATGCTGTCTGTTTGGTGATCCAGTGTTTGAAAGATCTCCGGGGTCCAGATAATTAAGACTGCTGGTCCTCCTACAGAATCACCCTTCTCCTCAGCTTCTTTCAGCCTTCCATAATTCAACGACAGAGGTCAGCTGTTTCTGTCCATTGGTTTGGTGCAAATAACGCATCTGACTCTTTTAGCTGATTGTTGGGTCTTTCGGGGGCAGTCATGATAGATCTCTTTTTGTTAGCCTCAGTAATAGTGTCAGGTCTTGGGACCTCCCCTTGAGCTGGATCCTACTTTGGGCCTGTCACTGGACCTTCTTTTCCTCTGACTCCTCTCCATTTCCATCCCTGTAATTCTTTAAGACAGAAACAAATGTGGGTCAGCGATGAAACTGTGGGATGGTAACCCCATCCCTCACTTGATGTCTGGTCTTCCTGCTGGAGGTGGGCTCTGTAAGTTCCCTCTCCCTACTGTTGGGCATTTCATCAAAGGTCCTGGGAGTCTATCACCTCCCAGGTCTCTGGCGCATTCTGGGGCGTCCTCCCAACCTCCTGTCTCCTGAGGTTGCCTGTTTATATTCTTTCTGCTGGCCCTCAGGGCTTCAATCTTTTTCCCTCACCCAATATCAGATCAGGTTCCCCTCTACCCCAACTTCCCCCTCCTTTATGACTTAACAAACTGTGCTTAACTCTGCTTCTTTGTCTATTCATCTCTGGATCCATATCTTGGCTATTGGGAATAATGCCACCATCAGTATATAGTTTTTGTAGAATGCCTGTGTAGATTCCTTGTGATATATTTCCGGAGGGATAGATCAGGTTTTATGGTAGTTCAAATATTAATTTTGGTGGACCTCCTACTGGTTGCACCAGTTAATATTCCTACCTACTAGTGTAAAGATTCTTCACCATCTATATCAGCCTTTCTTGTTATTGTTTTAACTGTAATTCTTCTGACAGAGAGAGATAGAATTTCAATGTAGCTTTCATTTGACTTTCCCTGGTGACCAAAGATGTTGAGCATTTTTTTGTGTATTTATTAGCTATCTGTAATTAATTTTTGGTAAAGAATATGTTCATTTGTGCCCATTTATTAGTTGTATTATTTCCTTTTCTGTGTTTAAAGTTTTTAGCTCTTTTCATATTCGTAGTATTTTATTTTTCATATCTTCAGTCACCACTTCACTGTGTTCTTGTGTTCTTGTTTCATTTGCTCTGCAGAATCTTCCAAATTTCACCCAATCCTGTTTGTCAATTCTTGACATTATTAACTTAACTGTTAGAGGTTTTTAGAAAGACCTTGCCTGTGCCTCTTTCTCATCAACTTTCTGCACTGGATTCAGCACTTCAGTCTTACACTAAAATCTTGGGTCTATTTTGAGTTGATTTTTGTGGGAAATAAGAGACATGAATCTAGTTTAATTTTTCTGCTCTTTTTTACTCAGGGTTATCTTAACTATTCTGAATCTTTTGTACTTCCAAATAAGACTCAGGATTTTTCCTACTTCTGTGAATAATATCATTGGAAATTTTCTGAAGAGTGCATGAACCTGTGGATCACTTTTGGCAATGTGGTTGTTTTACAATATTAATTCTGCCATGCTTCGAACAGGAGAGGTCTTCCCATCTCCTAGTGTCTTCGTTTTCTTTCCCCTTTATTCCTCGTGGTACAGGTCATTCCCTTCCTTCAATGACTATTCTCAGCTTTTCTGAAGCGATTATAAATGTGCTTCTTTCCTGACTTTATATGTTTATTAATGGTATAGAAAAAAAACTATGGATTTTCAATATAGATTTTGTATTTTGCTACTTTGTTAAACTGTGTATCAGAGCTAAAAATTTTTCACAATATACCACAATATGTACCACACTGAGGGGAAAGTTTAAGAAGTGGGCTCACTTCTTCATAAAGCATGATACTAAACTCTTCAGCTTTTTAATAACAACTGTCTGTTTTAAAGGACTGATAAATTCTATATAGCTAGATTTTGATAGCTAGTGGATTACTTAAAGTATTATAATGAAGTTGTCCATCTGCTTCTTGTCTTTAAAAACAAATAAGAAACAGAGTGTACATGACTAGAATCAATACAAGGAAAAGAAGCTTAAAAATAGACAACAGTATATCTTCAATTATATTAAGGGGAAAATAAAGAAAGATCCAAGAGCGATTGAGAACACCAAGGGTGTTTGACTGGTGAAATCTCAGTGCTACATAGTGATTTAACAAGTATTACACTACTGTAGCTGAAGGACCAGCTGCATTTTAGGTTGCTGAAAATTAGAGGCTTTTGAAAAATTCCTAAGTTGTTGACATCTGCTGTTAGGTTTGGGATGTGGTGGAAAACAGGAAGGCAGGTGAGTGGGGTTTAAGGAGTTTAACACCATGGACAGACAGAAAGTAAACACCATGGTAGGAGCTCAGAATAGAGTTCAGTCTCCAGAACAAGAGAGAGAAAGACAACAATGTGGCATCGGCAAACAGTATCAGAACCCTTGTGGTAGAAGAAGTCTCCGCTGTTATAACACTATGAAGAGGAGGGAGAGAACTAAAAGTCCACAGCCAGACTATCTGACTCCTAAGCAGGAGGCTGGGAAGAGAGCAGAGAATAGAGTGTGTGTGTGTGTGTGTGTGTGTGTGTGTGGCACCAATGGTGTCATTACCTCAACAGTAGAAACCTTTGATGTTAACTCGGTTCCCAGGTGAGAAATCCTGTAGGTAGTTAAGGATTCACAGCACACATGTCCCAGTGTGGTTACCTGTCTATATCAATGAGCGGAGGCTTTTGCAGAGGGTGGATTCTCACATTAATTGTTATATTTCTAATTTCAGAAGGCACATTATAGGGAAGATCATGACCAGACACTTTGTCTGAAGGTAGATAACCAGGATGATAAGATGTTTTTGGAGATATTCCAGATGAATCAAGATCTACTTTAGCCAACAGTCAAAGATGTAAGTAAAACAAAGGAAAGGGACAAGGCTTTCCAGTTGTCACTTGAGTTGTCACATGCGGCATCCAAGAACACAATTAAAAAGTGGATGAAAGAACAGTAGATCTCTCATGAAAACAATTTTAGTTGATTTAATATTAATTAGAAAGGCCCAGCAGTGAACCAGGTTAGGTTAGGACAGAGCACAGTCACAGCCACACGAATCGAGTAGCTCAAGTACACCTAGGATATTGTTTTAGCAAAATTTAGATTACCAGTACTAGCAGAGTCCACGATTGCATGGGAAATGGAACATACTTGCAATTCACTACTGCTAAAAGTGTAGACTAATGTAGAATTCTGACAGACAATTTGAAAACATTCACAATATTTTTAAAGGCATACATATGACCCCCTACACCATAAAATTATTTTTGCTGCTACCTCAGAACTGTAATTTTGCTACTGTTATGAATCATAATGTAGAAACTTTTTGGAGATGGAGGTTTGCCAATAAGGTCATGACCCACAGGTTGAGAATCTCTGACATAGGGCATTCTATACCAGCAAGGATACCCTGTCTAGATCTTCCAACTGGTAATAAGGACACATGCTCCACTATGTTCATAGCAGCCTTATTTATAATAGCCAGAAGCTGGAAAGAACCCAGATGTC
>NC_034601.1:53122311-53137278 GCF_900095145.1 Mus pahari | reverse complement strand
AGCATTTGAAATGTAAATAAAGAAAATAATAATAGATAAATTATAAATAAATAAATAAATAAATAAATAAATAAATAAATAGAGCCAGGCAGTGGTGGCGCATGCCTTTCATCCCAGCACTTGGGAGGCANAGGCAGTCAGATTTCTGAGTTCAAGGCCAGCCTGGTCTACAGCGTGAGTTCCAGGACAGCCATGACTTCACAGAGAAACCCTGTCTTGAAAAAAAAACAAAATTAATTAATTAACAAGAAAAATAACCTCTATATCTACATAACTATCCTAGAAGCATATTTTCAAAAACTGTAACTCCTCACCAAAAGGGAAATATTAGGTAAATTACTAAATGTCATATATTTCAGTACTGTTAACTATAATGAATTCAAAAGAAATAGATTAATAAAACCAGGTCTGTCCAAAGCACGTAATCAAGTGTAAACACCAAACTTGATGCTATCTACATACTTTTAAAAATATGTCTCTGTATAAATATCAATCCATATCACTTTTCTTTTCTCTTCTTCTTCTTCTTCTTCTTCTTCTTCTTCTTCTTCTTCTTCTTTTTTTAGATATTTTCTTTCTTTACATTTCAAATGTTATCCCCTTTCCTGGTTTCCTCTCCGTAAAAACCCTAATCCATCCCATCTCTCCCTGCTCACCAACTCATCCACTCCTGCTTCCCTGTCCTGACATTCCCTTACACTGAGACATCAACCCTTCCCAGGACCAAGGGCCTCTCCTCCCATTGATGTCCAAAAAGGTCATCCTCTGCTACATATGCTACTGGAGCCATGGGTCCCTCTTTGGATGGCAGTTTAGTCCCTGGGAGCTCTGATGGTACTGGTTGGTTCATATTGTTGTTCCTCCTATGGGGCTGCAAGCTCCTTCAGCTCCTTCAGTAACTTTCACTAGCTCTTCTACTGGGGACCTTGTGCTCAGTTCAATGGTGGGCTGAAAGTATCAACCTTCATATTTGTCTGGCACTGGCAGAGTCTCTCAAGAGACAGCTATATAAGGCTCTTGTCAACAAGCACTTGTTGGCATCCACAATAGAGTCTGGGTTGAGTGTCTGTATATGGGATGGATCCCCAGATGGAGCAGTCTCTTGATGGCCATTCCTTCAGTCTCTGCTCCACACTTTGTCTCTATATCTCCTCCCATGGGTATTTTGTTCCCCCATCTAAGAAGGACCAAAGTATCTACACTTTGGTCTCCCTTCTTCTTGAGTTTCATGTGGTTTGTGAATCGTATCTTTGTTATTCTGAGCTTCTGGACAAATATCCACTTACCAGTTAGTGCCTACCATGTGTGTTCCTTTGTGACTGAGTCATCTCACTCAGGATGATATTCTCCAGTTCCATCCATTTGCCTGAGAATTCATTAAGTCATTGTTTTTAATAGTTGTATAAATGAACCACATTTTCTGTATCCATTCCTCTGTTGAGGGACATCTGGGTTCTTTCCAGCTTCTATTATAAATATGGATGCTATGAACATTGTGGAACATTTGTCCTTATTACATGTTGGAGCATCTTCTGGGTGTATACCCAGGAGTAGTATAGATGGGCCCTCCAGTAGTACTATGTCCAATTTTCTGAGGAATGGCCAAACTGATTTCCAGAGTGGTTGTACCAGCTTTCAATCCCACCAGTGGAGAAATGATCAGCACCTGCTGTCACCTAAGTTTTTTATCTTAGCCACTTTGACTTGTGTGAGGTGGAATCTCTCAGGGTTTTGATTTGCATTTCCCTGATGATTAAGGATGTTGAACATTTCTTTAGATGCTCCAGCTTGTTTCTTGGGACCATTTGCCTGGAAAATTGTTTCCCAACCCCTTACTCTGAGATAGTGTTTGTCTTTGACACTGAGGTGCATTTCCTCTATGCGGCAAAATGCTGGGTCCAGTTTACGTATCTAGTCTGTTAGTCTATGACTTTTTATTGGGAAATTAAGTCCACTGATGTTAAGAAATATTAAGGGATAGTGATTGTTTCTTCCTTTTATTTCTATGTTATTTTTATGTTTGTGTGGTTATCTTCTTTTGGGTTTGTTGAAAGATTATTTTCTTGCTTTTTCTAGGGTATAGTTTCCTTCCTTGTGTTGAAGTTTTCCCTTTATTATCCTTTGTAGGGCTGGATTTATGGATTTGGTTTTGTCATGGAATATCTTGGTTTCTCCATCTATGGTAATTGAAAGTTTTGCTGGATATAATCTGTGTTCTCTTAGGATCTGTATGACATCTGCCCAGGACCTTGTAGCTTTCATAGTCTCTGGTGAGAAATCTGGAGTAATTCTGATAGGTCTGCCTTTATAAGTTACCTGACTTTTTTCCCTTACTGCTTTTTATATTCTTTCTTTGTTTAGTGCATTTGGTGTTTTGATTATTATGTAACGGGAGGAATTTCTTTTCTGGTTCAGCCTATTTGGAATTCTGTAGGCTTCTTCTATGTTCATGAGCATGTCTTTCTTTAGGTTAGGGAAGTTTTCTTGTATAATTTTGTTGAAGTTTTTACTTGCACTTTAAGTTGGGAATCTGCACTTTCTTCTATACCTATTATCCTTAGGTTTGGTCCTCTCATTGTGTCCTGGATTTTCTTGATGTTTGGGGTTATTTTTGCTTTTTGCATTTTCTTTGACTGTGGTGTCAATGTTTTCTATAGTATCTAATGCACCTGAGAGTCTTTCTTCTATCTCTTGTATTCTGTTGGTGATGTTTACACCTATGACTCCTGATCTCTTTTCTAGGTTCTCTATCTCCAGCCTTGTCTCCCTTTGTGATTTCTTTATTGTTTCTATTTCCAATTTTAGATCTTAGATGGTTTTGTTCAATTCCTTTACCTGTTTGATTGTGTTTTCCTCTAATTCTTTAAGGGATTTTTTAGTTTCCTCTTTAAGATCTTCTACCTGTTTACCTGTGTTCTCCTGTATTTCTTCAAGGGAGTTATTTATGTCCTTCTTAATATCCTCTATCATCATCATGAAATGTTATTTTAAATCAGAGTCTTGCTTATTCTGGTGTGTTGGGGTAACCAGGGTTCACTGTGGTAGAAGAACTGTGTTCTAATGATGCCAAGTAGCCTTCATTTCTGTTGCTTATGTTCTTGTCCTTGCCTTTTCACATCTGGTTATCTCTGGTGTTATCTGGTCTTGCTGTCTCTGATTGAGGCTTGTCTGTCCTGTAAGCCTGTGTGTCAGTACTCCTGGGAGACCAACTCTCTCCAAGAGGAATTTAGATATGGAAAGCTGTCGTACAGGGTCAGCTCTGAGGTGCAGAGAGAAACCAGAAGAATCCAGTCCCCAGCTGATCCTTGGTTCCTGTGTCCTGATAGTTCTGGGAGGGTCCCTCTTGGGCCAGGAATTTGAAGTGAAGTGGTGGTCTTACCTGTGCTTGCAGGTGTGTAGGCACTCCTGGGAGAACCGCTATCTCCTGGTGGTATTTGTGTATGTAGCTCTGTGGCACAGAATCAGCTCTGGGCATAGACAGAAACCAGAATACTCCTGTCCCAAGCAACTCCTTGGTTTCTGTGTCCTGAGGGTTCTGGGTGGGTTCCTCTGAGGAGCAGTGGTGGTCCTACCTGCACTCACAGGCCTGTCCGCAATCCTGGTAGGGTATCTCTCTCTGGGAATGACTATATAGTTTTTCAGTTACCAGAAAAAGCTATATCTTTTCATGTGAATATATGAACATGAACATACAAGTGTAGAATAACATATCTCATGAAAACATTTATGGTGTCTCACAACAAAATGGTAACAGTAGGAGGCTGGAGTCCTATGAGTGGTAAAAGGTAAGTTTTAGGATTTTAAATTGTTTAAATGTTAATAATAGTTTACAACTTGTGTATAATATAAATTGCAAGCACTATTCTTAAACCTGTGAGGAGTCATTGAAAGGGTATATAAATAGGGAAACCATGCGAACACATTTGTATTTTCAGAACATCTTTTGGCCATAAATACAAGAATTGTTGAAGAAGAACAAAAGCAGTAAAAGGGAAGACTGTTTAAAAGGAAAGTAGCAGTGACCCACGGGTTTTGTTTTATCTGTTTTTGTTTTTAAAGCTAGGTGATGTCAGTAATGGTGGATAAGATAGAAAACAGAAAATGGGTGAAGAGGTAAGATAGAGCAGACTCAGTGGAATACCACTGATGGATACAAAGTCATAAAGATGAAGGAATCTGCACTATCCTCACCTCAGGAACCAAGTGCACTTACTAAGATGAATGCAATAGGCATGTAGAGTGGGAAGATGGGAGACCCTTAGACGCTTGACTGTGGGGAGGTCTGTATAGGAGACATACTCCCAAACTATTTTGTCTGAATTTTTACTTTTCTCCTTGAAAAATATTCTTTTCCATCTTGAAGAGAAGAATGGTAAATTGGTTAAATATAAACATCATAGATTTTCATAATTCCTTGTGAAGTTTATAGATTCTGCAAAAACTAACACAGAGAGCATCTCCACATACCTGTTACCATCATGGGGGAAGCGTGTCAGCATCATGGGGGAAGCTCCTTCCTCTGTGATAACTCCAGCTGTGTCAAGTTGACACAAACTAGCCAGTACAATAATAGAGATGCAAACATGAAGTTGGGTGGGGTAAAGTGGGGAGGAACTTGGAGGAGTTTGGAAGAAACAAACCATGATCAAAATATATGTCTGATATAAAAGGAAATATATATCTGGAGCTTTGATTGAATAGTGCAATATGACAGGTTTTTTTTTTTCATTTATTTTGAGATAAGAGGACAGATCTATAATATTCCAGGTAGAAGGCTGGTATCTGAACTAATGACCAGATTCTGTAGTCTAGAACTGCCCGCTGATGAGTGTGAAATCTGTTCCAAGCTCTTTTAAGTCCGAGAAAAAGTCATCACACAGTGTTGACAGTTAGTGAGAAGACCAGAAATCTTAGAGAACAAACAAGACTTCATGCTTCCAGGTAAGGCCAATGTGAGCGATGGAAAATGTAAAACCATGGCTTTACAGGATAAAGATTATTGCTCTCATGCCTTAGAAATCTCCCAGATAAGAACAGCCTGATAGCATGGGATGGCTTCACAGTCCTCAGAGATGCAGGTTTCTTCTGCTTCCTGGGTAGCTAGCTGCCTGCATCATGTAGGAGAAAGCTGCACCAAAGGCCATTCTAAACAACTTCATTCCATGTCTTCATCCAATACACAGAGAAACTAGAAAATGAACACTTTATTTATTCTGGCAAATTAAAAAAAAAAAGCTTAAAAATCATGTTTTCATAAAGTGAGCAATATCGAGACATCTTCCATCTCTAGCACTGTGAAGTGTGTAGCAAGAGGTCAGCGGCTTCTCTCAGTTTTCAAGGACTGCTCCTTTTGAGGAAAACAAAATGCTCAGAAAATGGAAACATTTTCTGCATTTAAGACTCAGTTTAAAGATTGTTGTACTGATACACTTTAATATCAGCCCCCAGGAGGCAGAAGCAGACATTTCTCTGTAATATGGAGGCAGACTAGACTACATAGGGAGTTCCAGGTCAACCCGTGCTATATAGTAAGACCCTGTCTCAAAAGCCAAAATCAAAAAAAGACTGAGTTCATTATTTTATTAATTTTTAAATATCTGTGCCTTTATTGAAAGTTTTGAATGCTCTCCCCTGCCTCACACACACACACACTCACACAGTTTTTTCTTTTATGAAAACTGCTTTCATTGATGCATGTCATTAACTCAAACATGTTTTTCTTAAGTTTTCATTTCTTTGCTTCTAGCTTTCAATACTTATACTGACAGCAGCATTTTCTAGAAGCACAGTTTCCTAGATTATACTTAGTTTATACTTAAATACATACTCTCTGGGACTCTCTCCAGACTCAGAGTTTGTGATTACACTTGAACAATACTGTCATTTGCTTTCCCTTTCTTTTCAGTACTTTAATCTCTTTAGTCGTCGACACTCTCCGTAGTGGAGATGAAATTTGAAGGCATGCTGATCTAACTCTTTCTAATTAGGCTGCACTCATTTATAACATTTCAGTCCTGTACCCAGGTTACCCTGGAGTTATATGCACCCAATTAAGGAACATTCAATTTGAGATCTATATGCCTTTGAGTATGAATGGTAAGTCGCCATAATTGAGTTTGATCCAGCTGCTCATTCAGCTGAGGTGAATGAAGTCTTCTGGGGCACTAAAGTACCATTTAGTAAATTACCTCATCCAACACACTAAATTCGCCTCACATGGGTGAACAGCTTGCTTCCAGGGAGTAGTTTCTTCTTCTCATTTCTGCACTGGCCCAACCTTATTGATGCTTTGGGGTCATTTGTATGACTCAGTACTCACCCACCGACCCAGACAATAACACTGAACCATTTTGTTTGAGAGCACACATAGAAGTCCAAATAGAAAGGAGAAAGATGATTATTTGTCTATTTGTAATCAAATAGAAAAGGAAAGCGTCATGATACTCTACACTTTGAAACTGTAAAAAAAAAAAAGTGGTGAAAACTTCACCATAATATGATAAAAATAATTTGATTCCTCAATTTTTTTCAGTAAACAATCATAATTTTCAAAAATGAGCCTAAATAAATAGCAGTGAATTGGAATGGGATACTTAGAAAGCAATATTTTTTCACTTGTAAATATAAATATTTACTTACTTTTTAACTCAGTCCTGTTATACTCTTAATTATTAACATTGCAGACATTTGTGGGTTCTGTTCTTAAAAATGAGCTGTTTTCATAGAGCCATAGGTTGTTAGGTAGTGCTTAGAAAGTACTTGGGTACCCAGAGACCATGCAGAAATAAAATGCAGGCAGCCATCTTCCAATGGTTTCCTGTCCACATAGATCAGAGCTGTTTCTGCACACTGTCACTGTGCCCAAGAGACTGTAATCACTCACATCTTCTCGTGAACGAACATTTCAGCAACCTATACAGATTTAGATCCAAACCATCATTTGAAAAGTGATACCAAGCATGATTGGTACGTAAATCAGGATCTAGTAATAGTGTCACAGAGTGTGTTGCCATTAGCTTTGAAGGGAATGTCAACAGGAACATTTCCCATATGGAACAACATCTGCTAGTTTTCCCCTCTTCACAAGATCCTTGTTTCTAGAAGGATTCTTTCCAAACAGGATGTACTTGGAGCCCCATTTTGAATTCAGTCAACTAGGATTTCAAGGATTGCCCACTGGCAGGCATACTGACACAGCAAGAAGGAACAAAATTGCAGGGGGTGGGGGTGGGAGAAAGGAGTGGAAACTGTATTTCAGCATGCCCAGCCAATATGGCTGAGGTTCCTAAGACTCGAGCTTCTTTGTGTCTGTTTCCACTCCCTCGTTTCCCTTCAAGGAATGAACGTTAGTTCAGATTAGATCAGAAAGTTAAATTAATATAGCCCTCAGTGGTATCGAGCCTTAAAATGGATAGCTACAATAAAACTTTTAAAATGCATTAAAATATGTAATATCTGACTCTTTTCAAGTCCATTTCACATTACGATCTGAGACGAAGCAGAGTCTGACACACCATTGTTCCTTGTCTGCCAAACACATGCAGGGGTTCAACTTCAGACTTCCATCTAAAGTGAGGCTCCTGGGGATGCAGTGGGGCGCTGGGTGAAAGGTCATTCAGTCCCTCCCACCAGACTAGAATCCTGTGCCTCCCCTTTTGTCTAATAAGAATGCTTTTCAGTCAAAACATTCTCCCTTCCTCTTACACAAACAAATTAGAGAGGGCACATGTGCAGAGCAGAGAGACATGTAGGCTGTGTGTGTGTGTGTGTGTGTGTGAGAGAGAGAGAGAGAGAGAGAGAGAGAGAGAGAGAGAGAGAGAGAGTTGCTGTCCCCCCTCTCAGTCTGGGAATAAAGGGACGACACATGAGCTTGCAAGTGTGGCTTCATATCGCATTTCTTATGACTCTAATGATATTCTAACTTGGACAACCCGTTACATGAATTTGTTATTTGACCTTTGAAAATTGATATCAAATCACCAGTAACAATGTCACAAAAAACACAAGCAAGTTTTGTACGTCCCGTTTTGACAATTGCCCATATAGTCCAATGCTTCATTCCTTATATTGTGCCAAGGTCTTCTTGAAATATAAAAATTAGAAGCTTCTGCAAATAGATTAATGTAAGGCACATCATGAACAAGGAATATAGGAAATCTCCTACAATGGAAATAAGATGTAATGCTTGCACATGAAATTAAGAAAATCACTAAAAATGGCGTTAGTGAGACCTTATGTGGACTATTTTGTGCCAGGTCCCTTATAAACACTGTGCCAAATAATTGTCTTCCTTGTACAGTATTCCCTACATATTATCAAAAGGAAAAGTGAAGCTCAGGAAGCTTAAGTGGCTTGCGTGAAATTTTGCAGCGATTTGTGCCATAACAAAGCTGCGGCAACAGATGCCTTTAGCATCAGCATCTGCACTTATCCCAGAGAGAATGTGGAGCTTCACACCTCCACCAAGTGGAAAAGTTGAAACCCTCTTTGAAAAGGTGGTGTTTTAACATCATATCTGGATTGCCGGGCCAAGGTGAGATACTCACCAACACATGCAAATAATAGGTAGAGATGGTGTAAAATGGGAAGGGATTGAAGCAATCCAAATCCCGAGTTCGTACTCAACCTAAAAAAATTCGAGAGAGAATGGAGATGCTGAAAGCCCAGAACTATGAAGATTCCGTTTCAACATTAGAACCCTGCAGAGGTGTAGGCAAGTGTCCAGAAACAAATCCTGTATGCTGAGCTCAAGCTAACAGTGGCTAGCTGGAAAAGCAGACATGGTCTTTTGGGGTTTTTTTGTTTGTTTGTTTTTTCGAGACAGGGTTTCTCTGTGTAGCCCTGGTTGTCCTGGAACTCGCTTTGTAGACCAGGCTGGCCTCAAACTCAGAAATCCACCTGCCTCTGCCACCCAAGTGCTGGGATTAAAGGCATGTGCCACCACGCCCAGCAGCGGACATGTTCTTGCTACTGTCAGGGCACTGCCATAATGGTCCCAGCCTGTTACACACCTGTCCCAGCAAAAAACAAAAAGTCCTCATGGCATCATTTGGTCCTAGGCTCTGTTGGCTGTTACAATTGTTTTTATGTTGACTGTGTCCCCTGAGCATTTCGAAGCCAATCCAGTGCTTAGCATCAGGATCATTAATCCGGTTCATCCCGGAACACATCTCTGCCAACTCACTGCCACCTAACCTGAAAGCCCCTCAACTCCCATAAAAATAATCTAAGTAAGAAATGATTGGTATGAGTAACATATTTGTTTGTAGCTAATGCTAACAAAGCTGTTATCACATCTGGAGATGAAACTAAACACCCACCTTCTCTTTTAAGCTTTGTATACCAGAACAAGGTCATGTCTGTAACAATAGTATAGAGATGAGCAGTGATAAGCAGCCTGATCCTTCATCTCCTTTGAAGGTTACGGTGTCTTAGAGTTGCCATTGCTATGAAGAGTCACCATGACCAAGGCAACTCTTATAAAGGAAAATAATTGAGGCTGACTTGCAGGTTCAAAGTTCAGTCCATTATCGAGACGGGAAGCATGGCAGTGTGCAGGCAGACATGGTGTTGGATCTATATCTTGATCCAACTTCAGCCAAAAAAGACTCCTATGGGCAGATAGGAGGTGGGTCACAAAGCACATCCCCACAGTGACACACTTCCTCCAACAAGGTCACACCTACTCCAACAAGGCCACACCTCCTAATAGTGACACTTCCTTGGCCAAGCATATTCATGCCACCACCCACAAAAACAAGCACAACCTGCCTCATTAACTCTTATATACTGTGCTAAATGTATAAGCCCTGTGGTAATAAAGTGGAAGATAAATCCACAGTTCATAAATATTAAAGCAAAGCACACTTTGGCTACCAAGCTAAAGAGCTCTAAGTCTGCTCCCTACATATTGGTAAATTCTGTTTAACATCTCCTTGGCACCTGAGAAATAAAAGCTTGCTTTGTAAAGGACATGTAGATTAAAATTGTGGGAGGGGAGGTGGGATTGAGGGCTGAGAGGAGATGAGGAAGGGGAAACTGTGGTCAGGGTGTAAAATTAATTAATGAAACGTTACTGGGCGGTCAAGATGGGTTTTCAAGAGTGATAAAACTTTGCATTTTAAGTATTATGGTCCACCTTTCTTATTCTAAGAGAACAAATAAAAGATTATTTTCACAAAAGAGAAAAACAAAAACAAAAACAATCCTGTGAGCCCAGAAAGCAACAGCTGGGTAGGAATATGTTGGCAAAGGCATCATGGGAGAATATACTTTCCAGATCCGTTCATCTCGCTATTACTTCTCAGATTGCTTCTTAGACCTTTGCAAATTTTAGAGCCAAAGTCTCTCCCTAGGTCCTAAATGCTTTCCACCAGCATTTAAAGTAGAAAAGCATATGCCTTATTAATTTCTGATAATTATACATAGTTGGGGGCTATGTACTTTATTAAAACATACATAGTTCAAAGCTCTAACACAGAGAAAAGTCACTCTTTTGTTTCTACAAAGTCAAAATACCTTTGGACTATTTATACAAAGATGATTATAATTCAGCTTGATAAATATTACATTGAGCAAGCTCTGGAGATGGGTTGTGTGGAAGACAGCATGACCTGTATGACCCACTCATCGGTGTCCTTGTTTGGAAATTTATTAATTTTGGTTTGTGTGTGTCTGTGTACCTGAGTGACCCTATGCACCTCTGGTTTTCAGGAGCTCTCAGAGACCTGAGGGCACTGGACACTCTAGAAATTTAGCTGCAGTTGGTTATGAGCTGTGTGTGCTGAGAACCAAACATGGGAACTCTGCAAGAACAGTACGCTTTCTAAACCTCTGAGCCACCTTTTCAGTCCCTTCGCCCTATTATTCAGAGATCACAGCCCAGTGAGGAAGACAAATGTTTAAGCCAGAGTCACCCACCAGTCACCAGGAAGCAGCCATAGGCTGTAATCATCCAGGAGATGTGTGCCATTTGGTTTTTGAAACATTTTCTAAACATTGGGATTCATTTTTAGTCAGAACTTTTACCCTCAGTTCATCTAAATGCCTTTGTCACAAGCTGATTTACTTATTCACTGCACCTGGCAAAGTCCTAAAGGCATCTGAGATTGGCACCAAAAGACTGAAAATAAACGCTGTATCTATGGTGATGTTGTGTCTCTGTTACAGTATTTAAGATTAAGAAGGTGCAGAGGCTTGAATAGAGTGAACCCTTGCCAGATGTGCTTAAGCACATTCTGACAAAAGAAGGGATGCCTGCCAAAGCCAGAAAGGCCTTCCAGAGAAGGGGCTTGGAAAGGAGTGTGGAGAACAGCATGGGAGCTTTGGGTCCTGGGAGTCAGAAGGAGAGGGTAAAAGGGAAAAGGATTTACCCTGTACTCACTGAATACTTCCTGTGCACATAAGTATTTCCAACATGCTTCACTTAAAAAAAAAAAATGTGTGTTCATCATCACTGGCTTTGGACATAGCAAATTTTGTTATTCAGCTTCGTATACCTGTGAGCATTCATTTACTCAGGGTACTTGACCCATTAAGTGCAAATATAAGTACAACCACTGGACAGAAACCCCAACAGGGGAAAATGCAAAAATCATTCAAATCAGCAAATGGAACAAAAACTTAAGTAAACAGATTTTTTTTTCAGCATAGAGGAAGCATGGTAAGTTAGTCTGACCCAATTTTATCACCTTACCATTAAGAACACTAAGGCATTTAAACACTAAGAACACTAAGACATTTAAATGTTTTCTTTTAAAATATTATATATATGTGTATATTTGTATAAAGCATATAATATATATACTACAGTTTTTTCAAGAAGGATTTTAAACAACCTCAATGTCTTTTAATTCCCTTTATTGGTGCAAAAATTAAACAAATTGTAACAGTCAGTTGTTATTATATCCTTTAAAGGTAACTGAGGAAAGATGAAAATTTATTTTAAAGTCACTGAAGGAATAACTGAAATCATACCTCTGTCCTTTTTGCTCTAATACTGGATTATGAGTTATTAAAAATTAACAAGATGAGGTACATCTAAACGTTATACTACTGTGACTTAGGTGATTAAAAGGAGCAAAATAATATCACCTTGATTTTTAATTTTATAATATTTTGAAGAATCTGTATTGAGGCTAGGTGTACAACTGTAGAGAAAACATGCTAATTTTTAACTGCAAAAGTATTTCCATGTGTCTGAATTTGTAAAATAGAACAAATTTTATGATTGTAACTGTGGCTTAGATTAGAACCATTTTTTGAAAGTAACAGGGTCACAAAAATATTTTTCTCATTTAATTAGAAGTCAATATCAGAATTTATGCTTTGATGTTTGCTGAATATACAAAAAGGTCAGTGGATCAACCAAAGGAAGTCACTCCATTTTTTATTGTTTGTTTTTTCCATATTTTTGTTTATTGTTTGTAACTGTATAGCTAATACAATATATATAGATTACTTTGACTTTGGAAGCTTAGTTAAATTCAATTATCATTGTTAATAATTTAAATTTTTTTTTATTGATTCTTCTCTCATACAATACATCCCAACTGACCTCCCCCTCCTTCTATTGCTCTCAGCCCCTCTTCCCTCCCAGTCTCCCCCCAGATCCACAGCTTCTCCATTTCTCTTCAGAAAAATAGCAGGCCTCCCAGAGATGTCAACCAAACAGCATAGATGCAGTAAGACGAGTCACAGGCTGTTACATCAAGGCTGAATGAAGCAACCTTGTGGGAGGTAAAGAGTCCCAAGAGCAGGCAAAAGAGTCAGAGAAGCCCCTACTCTGACTGTTAGGAGTCCCATATAACCCCAAGCTAAACAGCCTTAACATATATGCAGAGGACCTAGAGAAGACCTAATCAGGCTCCAGGATTGTCACTTCAGTCTCTGAGCCTCTATGAGCCCAACTTAGTTGATTCTGTGGACCATGTTCTTGTACTTTACTCAACCCCTCTGGCTCCTGGATTCCTTCTTACCCCTCTTCAGCAGGTTCTCCGAGCTCATCCTAATGTTTGGCTGTGTATCTCTGCTCCCATGACTGCAGGAGGAGCTTCTCAATGACAACTGGGTGGGCTAGCCACAACTGTGCTAGCCACCAAACTATGAATATAGCAAGATGTCATTAGAAATCATGTCATAGACTTTTTTCCTTTTCTTCTTTTTCTTTTTCCTTTCCTTTCCTTTCCCCTTCCTTCCTTCCTTCCTTCCTTCCTTCCTTCCTTCCTTCCTTCCTTCCTTTCTTCCTTCCTATCTTCCTTTCTTTTCATTGTTGTTGTTGGTGGTGGTAGTTGGTTGGTTGGTTTTGGTTTTGTGGGGATTTGGGGGGTGGGGTTGATGATGTTGTTGTTGTTGTTGTTGGGGGTATTCTGATCTTGTTTTTGTTGGTGCTGGCCAGTTTTGTGTGGATCCAACCTAGTTCTCTGGGCTATCCAGCTTCCTGTTCCTGGCCATCTAGACAGTGTCAGATATGGACTCCATCTAGTGGCAGGGGCCTCAAGTTACACCAGTCATTGGTCATCCATTCTTAAAAGCTCTGGGCTATCACTGCCCCAGTACATCTTGCATGCAGGACAAATTGTAGGTCAAAGGCTATAGGTTTTTGGCTGGGTTGATGTTGCAGTCTTGGAAGCCTTCCCTGGCTAGAGAATATGGCCTGTTCAGGTTCCATTTCTTCGATTACTAGGAGTTCTCACTAGAGTGACCCAGACCCAGAAAGACAAACATGATATGTACTCCCTTATGAGTGAATACTTAGCTGCTCAGTAAAGGATAATGACATGCCAATCCACAGACCCAGAGAGATTAAGAAATGAGGAGGGCTCTAGGGACGGCATAGGGACGGATGTCCCTGAGAAGGGGAAATTTCCCATGTTTTAAGCCTAAATAAAACTTACCTCCCTTCCAAGAAAAATAATTTGACCTAGAACTCAACTGGTCATCAAGTTCTTTAGACCCTAAGAAGTTATTTGCCTAAGGAGGAATATGTCACTTTTAATTGCTTCGTTCTTATACCACTTACTCAAATAGCTTTTATTGAAACTATCCTCTGTATGTCCTTTGATTACAGTTTCAGGAGACCAGCCTGGCCACAAGGAGGCATAAACCATTCTAGGCTAAGATCTACATTGGCTGAGCATCTCAGTCTTCACGTACAATATCAGTGAGGGAGCCAAATCAAAGGTCTCTATGGCCTAAGGATACATTCTTCCAGTGCTGCTCTTCTTCCTGGGGTTGGTCTTCTTTGGTAGTGATCAGAAACTTTGAGTGTTCAGCCGCCTACCTGATTACAGGAAATCAGGGAATATTTTCTCACACATGAATGTATATGACCTTCCTTCTCTTAGAGAACCTGTGGTACTGTAAATTATTATGACTGAAAAAAAAAGAAAGAAAATACAAGCTCCAGAGGGAATAAAGGAATGTTTATGGAGTCTGCTAAAGAAAGAACCCATGTATCTGGAAAGAGGAGGGTTAGTGAGGAATCTTAAGCATTCAGAAATTGGAGTGCCTCCGTGAAATCAACACTTGGAATAGCATTTGACTTAACTGTTCCATTTTCATAGTGAAGACATTCTAAATACAGAAAAGAAGTATGGCCATTTATCCAAAGCCCAGCCATGGAGTAATGTACATAAGACAGCTACAGGGAGAGGAGCAGACCCTTCCTGATATACACACATTCTCTTTTTAGATGTACTAGTTTAGATTAGTCCCAAACATCTTTGAGTTCACAAGTGTCGCCTGCATGGGTTGTGTTCATTTATTTGTCATAGAGACAAATGACCTTATTGTGGTTGTTATGTTTATTCTGAAATACAGAATATAGAGTCATGTGTGATGCTGCATATTTTAATCCCAGCACTAAAGAGGCAGAGGCCAATCTGTATCAAAGAAAGTAAAGGAAGGAAGGAAGGAAGGAAGGAAGGAAGGAAGGAAGGAAGGAAGGAAGGAAGGAAGGAAGGAAGG
>NC_034601.1:53107545-53122251 GCF_900095145.1 Mus pahari | reverse complement strand
GAAGGAAGGAAGGAAGGAAGGAAGGAAGGAAGGAAGGAAGGAAGGAAGGAAGGAAGGAAGGAAGAATATAAAGGTGGAATAAAACTACTTTTGAAGCAATATTTATTTTTGTATTGGTGCTACAAATTTAGTAATTTCAGGTCTGGCTGCATTCAGTTTATCTTGACACTGTAATGTAATATTAGCAATATTAATGCTAATATTTGTAACTGATATTAGTGAATCCTTATTTTTAATACTGTGTGTGTTCTTTTCTCTTCATATCTGGTTACATAATCCTTCCTTGTCATAATATAAGAAATAAGATAAAGAATTCATGAAGGCATGGACACTCCAACTGTGTTTGCCCTTATGTATTTATTGTGTTTTCTAATGTATAGACATTGCTGAGAACACCTACATAGAAGTAACAAAGTCTACTATAATCACTACAAAATCCTGATTTATTTATTCAAGTCTTTGAAGTAAAGTATTTTCATCAACACTTTAACAAACCCCCCCCACGCCCCGCCATTCATTATCCAAAGTGATGGTCGAACTTCTCTGGTTTTTCACCACTTCTGACAATAAAATGTTTGAGCAACCCTTCCAAGGTGTAGAACTAAAAGTATATTTTGTTTCTGTATTTGTTTGTAGCTAAAAGAAAAACATTCAGAATGTACATACATAAATAAGAATACATGTATATGGACTGTCTGGACATTCAAAACGTACATACATAAATAAGAATACATGTATATGGACTGTCTGGCCTTGAGTTCCTTCTGCCTATTTTCTTGCATTCTGAAGTACACCAACCACCTTAAGGTTTGAAACTAGTTACAAAAGGAAACTCTCTGTTGCAGAAGCCTCAGTAGAGGCAGACCAGATAGAAACCAGCAGAAAACGTAGTGTCCTGTAACTGAATCCTAAAAAGGACTCCGGTGGAGTAGCAGACATTATCACTTTCATTTTAAGGAAGCTCGGCGTTCTCTGCCATTGTGTGCTACGTTTATACAAACATCTAGTGACACCTGATTCATACTGCAGAGCTGTTCCAGAGACATAGGAGCGATATCCACTTAGAAATGGGATTTAGTTTCATAGAGTTTGCATCAAATATGTTTTAATTATTGAAAATAGTTACTCTGCAGGCCAGCTAACTTTCAAACACAGAAACCTAAGTAACTTTGAGTCATGCTATCAAGTCAGAAATCAGAATGCAGGACACTTCAATATCTCCTGTTTACAGTGCAGTCTCAGTATATAAACTAGTAGAGGGCAGCCTTTTATTTTTGAGAATTTCATACATGAGTATTGTATCACATCATTTCTATTCTTCTGTCTCCCCATTCAACACTTGCACTCTACACCCTAACTCCTTCTCAAATGTATAACCTATTCCTCTTTAATTACACACACACACACACACACACACACACACACATGCATATGCATGCATGCTCACAAAACTTGCTGAGTCCATTTAGTGGTAATGCAGGTGTTTTAGGGCTGACCACTAGTGATCCATAACTTTTTCGAAAGTCTGCCCCTGGAGACGACTGTCTTCCTCTTCCGCAAGCAATTAATTACCTAAAGCTCTTCTTAGGAGTGGCATCCTTTGAGCTTCCCCTTTCCATGTGAACATGTCAATCAGAGGTGTCATTATGCAGGTCTAATTTAGGTGATTGTATTTTTTGAGGTTTCTTGAGTGTAGCTTCCCTGATATATATAGAAGACGGTCTCTGGCAACAGACATCCTGGTCCCCTGGGTCTTAGACTCTTTCTTCCCATTTTCCACAATAATCATACTTTACTACAGCGTAATATCTTTCAGTGGGTGCTACTAGCATACAGGGACAGTGGTTTCCTTTTGTTAGTAGTACTTTATATATTGTACGGGCCCCCAACCCTCTATCTATTAAGCACTTATAATGGTTTCCCCGACCCTAATTTATGATGTTCTAAGTATACTGGAACCACTAAACCTGAGAGCCACTGTTCCAATGAAAGACTCAAGAAACTAACAAGCTAGAAATACAGGAATTCATGTTATAAATATTTAATATTTACTCTTCTACTGTAACAAAAACGGAAACTTAAAGAAATTGACAAATCTCATGCTACAGATGTAGATGCTGAGACTTCCAATAGAGAATAACTTATTGATATATTTCACAATTAAAAAATGAAAGTCAAATGGGAACAACAGGAGCAATTGACTGAACCTGCTAAAATCATTTTGTATCAACTCAGCTGGGTTAGTTACTTCTACTGCGGCTGTGAAACACTCAAGCAAAACAACTTAAAGACAGGAATAATTTATTTGTGCTCAAAAATTGTCTCCTGGCTCCATGTGCTCAGACAGAATGTCATGTTACTGGGGCATAGGGTAGAAGCTATCTATTCTTTATCTCTTAGTGTGAAGGGAACAGGAAGAGAAAGGCAACAAAGGTCTAAGGGTAAGATATTCCCAAAGACCTGTTCCAAGCGATTTAATTCTTCCAGCTAAGTGCCACCTGACAAAGTTTCTAGAAAGTTCCCTAATAACCCCACCTACGAACCAGTGAAAACGAATACCTATGAGGGAAATTTTGTATTCAACCCATAACAAGTCTGAAAATTTGATCCCCTATGAATGAAGTAAAAATGATACAATACATATCATATAATGCCTGATCTAGCTGAATGTGTATCCATGCGCAGGACTTTTCTGGGGTACTATTAGCTTTTTTAAAAGCGACATTTCTTTAAGAAACAGATGCTACAATGAATGAAAGACTTTTTTAACCATGGTAAAGAAACATAACAAAGCCATAGGGAGAGGTGCAGTAAGTTTAGGGGGAGGAAAGCGGAGGAAAGCTGCTATTAGGTATGACAGCTGTCACAACAGCACACAGTAATCAATATCATCGAAGCAGTAAAGTAGTATTTGTGTTTAGTTCTTTCCAAGGAGTTAAAATAATGAGCTTCTTTTCTAAATTGGTAGTTTTTATGGTATTCTCAAAAAGAGTAAATACAAGTCAACATCTCAAAATGCACACCATATTTAAATTACTCAGAGTCACTGCTCTGAATAGCTTCATTTTAAGTTGCTTTCGTGGTCATTTCATTTATATCCTTTTATTCATTGTTCTGTGTGACTAAGTTATTCTTTTCCCTAATATCTAATACACTTGAACAATATTTCTATTACTTGGTTTTAATAAATCATTGTCAGCTAAACTTTTACTTTTTAATATCTGCATAAAACCTATGCCACTTTAGTTGTCATAGCATATAACAGAATCTGTATTTCTTGATATTATTTTTTCCATTATAGTAATATCATTTCTTTTGTGACTGTAAATAAGAATGCTATGCGCATATATAAAATTCCATTCACCTGGCACTCAGTGAAATGCCACCATTAGTGTCTAGTGTTTTCCAGAAAACACTATTCGAAAGCACTGCAATATAGAAAATGCTTTCTACGGGAGAACTTACACATAGAACTATTTGTGATCAGCAATGAATGTTCTGTGCAGTCACAAGAAGAACTTAAGGTCTTTCACTGTTCTTTGAAGTTTGACTGTACACCCTCTGTTCTCCTGGATACATGTCTTTCTTAATGTTGAAAGTATTTCAGCTGTGCCATTAGTCCACACCTAAGTTCAGAGATGCTTCCAAATTTAACCTATTTTTGGTAAAAAATTTTTTGTGTTGAAAACAGTCTATTAGTGACTACTTGTCTTCCTGAGTTGATGTTGGCTTATAGTTTGAGGAGATACAGTCCATCCTGGTTGAAGAAGGGGTGCAGCTGTAATGGTATAAGGGAGCTAATCACGTACTTCTGCATGGTAGACAGGAGCTGAGGTCACACTTCAGAATCTCGGGCCTCTCCCACAGTGATCCACATCTACAAGCAAAACTCCATCTTTAAAGTGTTCCACAATCATCTGAAACACCACTAACTAGCTTGTGACCTAGTAGTGTTCAGGGACACAAGCCTGTAACAGATATTTTATACTCATACCACAAGACAGAATAAAGTCTCTCCACAAATATGGGACTTGCTAAACCAGAGCATGGGAAGAATCCCCCTATCAGACACAACATAGACAATTCCTCACCCTAGTAGGTTTAAATGAGATAGATGCCCTCAGGGAATTGTGTCTCCTGTGATCAACTAGAATTTCACTTTAGATTTCCCATCTGGATTCCTAGAATTGTCCACTCAATAATAAATAATTTTTTCAGAGTGACTATATTGTCTTCAAGTCATTGAGTTACCAGTTTTTAATGTTTTTATTTTAGAGTTTGATTTTCCAACTCATATACAAAGGATAGCAATCTCTCAAATAGGGATTTTTTTTTTCGTTGTTGATTTTCAGTCCACAGTGGAGTTTGTCCTTGGTCAACTCTGTGACATCGCTTCTCATCTCTAGACCTCAGTTTGTTAGTTTGAGGAACACTGGTCCTTGATAAAAGTGCTTTTCAACATTAATACCCTTTTGCTCAGAGACTCATTATATAATTTGACCAATAATTTTCCAACACTTTACTGATGTTTTACTTCATAAAAAGATAAAGGAAAATGGTTCTACCTTTGCAAACTCTCAACATGTCCTGAAGAGAAATGTGTGAAGAATTAAGAACAGTGGTGTGTGTTTACTGTTTTATAGATATTTTAAATATGCATAAATATAAAAGGCTATGCTCATTTTAGCCATTGGTATTGATACTTCCAGAGCAAAGTACTGTGCTATTTAGGCACAAAATAGCTTTCAGATGTTATTGGGACAATTTTCTGTGTATTTCTCATTCATGTGGTTGTGGATGATATCAGAGTCTGACATCCATGTCTGTCTCATCATTTCATAGCCTGCCTCTTGGAACTAAATATAGATTTCACCTTGAGCTAAATGTAGTAGTGTATAACTTTAATACCAGTACTGGAGAGACAGAGGCAGGTGAGTATCTATGAGTTTGAGGCCAACCGGTTCAACATAGAACATCCCAGGCCAGCTGAGGTTGCATAGTAAGACTTTGTCTCAAAAGAGAAGAAAGAGGGAGGGAGAGAAGAAGGGAGGGAGAGAGTAGGGTGTGCAGAGAGGGATGGAGGGAGGAAAGAAGAGGAGGGAGAGATGAGGGGAAGAAAGGGAGAGGGGAGAGGGAGAGAGGAGGGAGAAAGAGGGAAGGATGGAGGGAGAGAGACAAGAAGAGAGGGGGAGAGGTAAAGAGGGAGAGAGGGGGGAAGAGGGAGAGGAAATTTTTATTATAGAACTCAACAGGGTAATATAACTAGCAAGAAGATCTTCTCAAGAATAATAGAATGATCTTACAAATCTATGGGGGAGAAAAAAAACTATATCCCAAATCCTTTAATTTCATAACTTTCTTGTGAAGTTTGTTATCATTATTGATTTGATGTTTAATTGAATGTAAAAGATCATTAACTTTTCTATGAGTAAGACTTTGATTGACGTCAATTTTTATCTTTTCTAGGATCCTTCCCGGCGATTGGGGTGGAAGCCTTCTGCCCCAGCTTCCTAAGGGCTGGGTTTTTAAATGGCATCCAGGCGCCACATCCAGTGACTGCAGGAGGCTCTCTGCCCCCCAGGATTCCTGCAGGTAGGTACCCCAAGTGGATATCTCTACCACCACATGAACCAATGGAGCTCTTCTCACAGTTGACAGAAAAATAATACAAAAATGAATACTTGTAAAAGATGTGGAGAAGAAATATAAATGACTCCTTGCAATGCAGCCCACACAACTGTAATATCTAGACAGAAAATTAATATTCATTCCCCTCTTTAAATAATAATCTGACCAAAATTATGAAATAAGAAAAAACATATGTAACACTCTGAACTGCAATCTCAGAATTTAGTAAACTTCTTTGTGGGTTATTCATGGCACCATTTGTTACAGATCCTTGCCTCCTGTCATTCAGGGAAGTCTAGAGCTGCTGTCCTGCAATTTATCCAAATGGTGCAGACATACTTTACACTTATGTGAATGCTGATTCCTGATGTCTTTAATCAAAAGTCTTGTGTATTTATTATAAGTAATAATATGGTACAAATTATGCTAATGTGGTAATGTATCCAAGAGAGCTGGCCTACTTGACAGGGTAATAGAATACTTGGCAAGACTGGAAATCTTAATTTTTCAAAAGTCCCAAGATGTGCATTTGTTTGCTTTTTCTTAACATCATGCCAACTACTCTTGCAATTATTCTGATACTTCCCTCTTGCCTTTTAGTTAGCTTTAATATATAAAAATCAACTAGCAGTAAATATGCTTTCATGTCCTGTACTTTAGTATTGTCCTTTAATGCTGTGGCTAGAGAATTTATGGCTGACAGTACTACTGATAAAAGTATAAACCAAAATGATCTAAGTTAAGATTAGGAATTTTAGCTCTGATGATACTCTGCTCCGTTTATCTCCTCAGAGACAGATAGGGAAGAATGGTGGGGAGAATTTCTACTTCTGTTGCCAAAGAGAAGGGGGAAATCTACATCAACTAAGCTCTCAGAACTAATTACTGGTGATATAGACAAATGACAGTCCTCACCTCAAACGGAAATAGTTTAATATGGAAACAACAAAGGGCAACTATGGTCCAGGACCACATACTTAGGATGCCCGAAATTCATGTTCCAGCAAAGTAAGTGATTTAGTGGAGGCTTTTCTAAAGATTTATTTATTTTTATTTTATATGTATGAGTGTTTTCTCTGCATATTTGTCTATGCACCATGAGTGCCTGCTAGCCACAGAGACCAAAGAGGTCGTCTGGAACTGGAGTTACAGAGGGTTGTGAGTGCCATGTGGGTGCTGAGAATTGAACCCAGGTCCTCTGCAAAAGCAGCAAGTACTTTGAACCTATAAGCAATCTCTCCAGCCCTTTATGAACTTTTATAGTAACAAAACAAAGAAAGCTATAAATAAAGATACTTTTTTAAGGCATCGCAGCATAGACAAGCTGTTACACCAAAGTAGAGGGACTACTGCAAACCTCACATGTTATCTGACAGTGTTCTTAGCTTTTAGGTTGGTAAAAGGTCTGTTTTGCATCCCAGAAGGATTTTCCATAGTGCAAGAATATTGCTCACACAGTGTGAACAATAAAGAATTACTGGGTAAGATAACTCAAGCTATTTGGTTTAGGCCTACAACATTCCAACTTCCCTAGTGTTGCAACGAGTCAACCAGCTCTGTAAAACATTCAGTGTATATGCAATTTCTTTCTGGAAAATTAATTTACACTATAATTTTTAAATATAGCTCCAGTGTATATAATTAATATCTCACTGATTAGAACTGTGTAGATACACCCAATTTGTACTTTAGTAGTTTAATCCTTAATATTAGTCCAGAAGACCTGATACTCTGTTTGGACTCTGTGGGCAGCAGGCCCTCGTGGTACATTGAATTTAGATAAATCTGGCAGAGATGATATTATGAAATTTAACAGTGATTTGAATTATTCAGCAATACTAGCAAAAAATTGAAATAGCCCTTATCATTTAGCTACTGGGAATGACAGAAGGAAGATGGTATTTCCACGGCACAAACACAAAATACTCCCTTCCAGAGAAGGATCAGAGAGAGCGTCCCCAACACTCTATTCTTCTAGGCTTTAAGCCAAATTTGCCTCCAGCTTTCATAGGAGAAAAAAGCTCTATTCAGTTTTCATGACTTACATACAAATCAGGTGAAACAAAATTACTACATAAAACATTTATGAATCTCAACTTGTTCCTGTTCCTCCTATCTGAAATTAACTCAGCTCGCTCTTCCTGACATAAAACCCTCTCATAAGTGATCCCTGTACATTTTCTCGCCTAACAGCAAGGGCTGCCATATTTTCAAAGGTAATTTGTATTTTTCTCTCATTCAACCCTAGTTAATTTCCCAAGAATTTCCTTTATAATCTTGTCTTAAGAGAAGTAATGCAGTAATCACACAAAGTTCTTATTGTTTCCTACTTTTAATACAGTGAAATATCCCTTTGTTGTGTAATGCTGCAGGGATGGTCCTTCAGGGTTAGGATGTTAAACCAAGGACAGGAAGTGTGTTGCCTCCCCATCGCTACCTGGACACTCTTAGAACCAGCTGAAGGGCGATACCCGCTGGGCGTCTGCTAATTGATTATATGCCACAGAACTTGGCAGTCCCTCAAGATATTTCCTGTGTCATTGATGTATTAGCAAATCTGTTCTAGTGCAGATGTTAATTTGGTTCCTGTTAATCAAATTTAAATGAGATACGCAAGTATGTTTTGTAGAGTAGCAATGATCTTTGTTTCCCATCACAGCCTTCTATGCAGCATCAGTATCTCCACAGTATTTTCACAGCATTTCCTTCTAACCAGTAACTTCTGTCTTAGAACAACCACCGGATCATGAGAGAGAAAACAGACACGCTTGTCAGTATTTGTGTAACAGCAGTCAATCATTTGTGAATTTCTTGTTTCTAGAAAGGTCATTTTGAAAGGGTTGTTTCTCTGAGTCTAGGATAGAGAGAGACACTAGGATGTGTTGTCTAATAACATGGAGGAGCAAGGAGGACCTTTAAATAGGTAAATTCAGACAAAAATAAGCATGGAAAATCTCCCTACTATTTCCTCGGTGGTTAATCTTAGAAACCGATGTTACTCCAGACGAAGATCTCCGTTTGCCTGCCTGTGCCATGAACATGACTCATCTGCTCATTTGCCTTTGAGAGTCTTCATCGTGTCTTAGGTTCAGGGGAGGTGGCCGATTGGGTTAGAGTCTTTCTTTGCTTACCTGTGTAGGACCCCCAAAAGGGAAGCCCCCTCATGTCGCGGATATCGGGAATCCCTGAAGAACGCTAGAGACACTTCTTGTTGCAAAAGCATGAGTCTCACGCAGGAGACAGAGGAAGTCGACCCAGAATCTCAGAAGCAAGGGGTTTTTATGGGGTGAGGGTCAGGGGGATGGGGAGAATTGGCGCGACTACAGGTGATTGGCTCATTTAAACATAGCAGTGAGATTACAACACAGCAGAATAGTACATGCAGGCTGGGGCGTCCTAAATTCCAGAAACCTGAGGCTTATCAGGGGTAGAAGGACTTTTGGTTAATTTGTGACTCTGAGTAAGCTAGGGGAGATGCCTTTCTGCCAGATGGTTTATGAGTCAGTCTTGATAGCTTGGGCTGGTCCCTGCATTCCTTTCTTTTATCTTTATGGTCTGTTAGCCCTAGTGGCCGAGCGGGCCCCATCACACCTGGACTTGCCTGGACTTGTTTTTCATAGTGTTTAGCCCCAAGTCTCTTTAAAACTTTTTAAAGTTTCCAACCTTAAACCTTGAATTTTTATAATTTTCCTTTCACCTGGAACTGAATAACAGTATAAATCTGAGCACTCGGTGACTCAAACACAAGATATTCAGTTTTTTGGGAATATAGCTAATGAATACTGTTTAATATCACTTGTTTATTTTTTCAGAAAGAGATTTTAATCACTCTTAAATTCAAAGATCCAAACCATTCTACATCTGTATTCTTGCCCTTTGGCTGGTTACAATAGAAAGTGGGTTCACGTCCCAGCTTTGTGTGTGTCACTAACATTTCTTAGTTACCTTGGTTTGTTGTTGTTGTTGTTTGTTTGTTTGTTTTGTTTTTTGTTTTGGGGTTGTTTTGTTTTTGTTTTGTTTTGGTCTTTATGTTATTTTGTCTTTTCCGCCCCGCCCACCCCCCAGCTGAGAACCAAACCCAGGACCTTGCACTTTCTGGGCAAGCACTCTACCTCTGAGCTAAGTCCCCAACCTGTCACTCACATTTCAACTGTACTGTTTTTCACAGCAAAGGCCTCACATTCCTGAGTAAATATAAAAATGGCTCCACAGCCCACTTAATAAATGTCAAGATCTTCCTTTCTCTATTTTGTGCGAAACACTATCCAATACAGAGTTAGGGAAAGTATTGTATGCAGTGTTATCCAATCTAAAAGAACTGCTTAGAAACATATACTTTAGGTGTTCAAATTAGACCAGGAGTTATGTGTGAAGCCACAGGAAGTCTTGAGCCTGGTGGTGATGATGCTTTTAGCTCTGGGCACATACAAAGGTTGCAGAAAAGCAATAGCAGGGACGATTATGACTAGGTGGCAGCTTTGAAGGGAGTAAAGAATATGTTAAGGAAATTTCACATGAACTCACTGCACCATGGGAAATCAACAGTGGGAAAGTATACATTAAATTTTAAACATGATTAAAGAGCGGTTCAGAAAAAAAATCAAATTAAACCATTTGGTTTCTTCATATTTTCAGGCAAGCTAAAAGACTGCAGGAAATGGGGTTGGGACACAGACTTTGGCCTGAAACATTTCAAACCCAGTCACTTACAGCAAACCAACTTCTACTGGAAATAGCTCTCCCAATGGTGGTGATAATTAAAGTAATTTTCCAAAGAATATGTAAAAGTTGCCTTATTAACGTATCATATACTTCATATAAATATGCCTGATACAATATACTTTATAAGTAGGAGCTTTTCAGGATGAAAATCTGTTATTCATCTGCTGAATATTTTGCAGATTGCCAATTACCCAGGATGAATTACAGATGAGAGTGTCCATGTTCCTGTTTAAGTCAAGAGCTGAAGGGAACTGTAAAAGATGAAAAGTGTGAGGGCAAGCTCCAAATATTCTCAAATGTTGTTCAGTTAAAAAAAAAAAAAAAGATAGGTCTTCCTCCGTAGTCCTAACTTCCGGTTTCTCCTTGCCTTGTTGGTAGCATGACTTCATCCCCTCCCCACCCTCCCACCTCAGTTTCTACTGCCTGTGTTACTCTTTCTAAAGATCTCTCTTGCTATAAAGTTTTGGCAGTTTCAGGCTTCAGCAAAAGGTGGCATCTAAGAAGAGAAGCCAAGTTGCAGACTCAGGCAGGTCTAGGCAGGTGCCCTGGATTACTGCAGCTTCTGGGAAGAGAAGCCTTGAAGGGCAGGGTCAGAGGTGGAGTAACTGTATCCCCAGCCATCAAAACAAAAGGAAGATAGCATCTGTGACTGCAGTGCTAATCTATTAAAGGGAAGCGCCCCCTTTATGTGTTTGCAACATTGTAGGGCTAGGTTCCAGGAGGTTTTTGTTTAAGCACCCACTTAGGACACCGTTTACAGCCAATGCAAAAGCCAGATCAAAATCTAGATCTTACTTTTGTCAGCTTACTTCAAAGTCAGTGGGCTTAAGAGTCGGTGCTTGCTCTGGTTGTTGGAATTAACTAAGGAAGTACCCCAAAAGTAGGGAAACGATGAAAAATCAGGCCTAAAATATTATTTGGAATTTTTTAGGAGTAAAAAGAGGAACATACACTAAGTTGAAGGGGCCATTAAAAACCTGAAGATATTTGGCTTGAGAAACATTAATGCCGTTTATGAACTGAAGGAATCCTATGGGCAAGTCACCCAATAGAGTGGGACTGTGGCTCTTTATTTGTGGCATAAAGTGAGACTGGTCTTTTGTAACAGAACACCTGAATGCCTGGTAGTTCTTTAGCCTCACCTCCATGCCCAACCCTGAAAAATAAAGGAAAATTAATGGCTACACAGTAGGATCTCTTCCCCCAAAAGATGGATACATGTTCATGTGTGCCAACACTGGTAAGTTTCAGGGTTGGGAGTGTCTCCAGGTAGCAGGCAGCTCAAAAAGGAAGCACTTGGCTCCGCAGAACTAGATATCTGCTTTCACATTCTGCTCAGTGTTAGAGCTGAGTGTGACCGCCATTATATAGACTGATAGTACATTAAAACGGGGGGAAAAGCGACTGCACAGTACATTTGATAGCAAACTCTTGAACACGCTTTGAGTTTTTTCTTGTCTGCCAGAGAGACATGGAAAAATCTTAAAAGAGCCTTTAAATAATCTCTCATCCACTTATGTGTGTCTATTCACAGTCTTTAAAAAGCTTTACCCTTTGAACTTAGCTAAGCCTTCTTATTAACATAAAAGCTTCTTTTTATTTGACTATCACTAGAATAAGTTTGCATCTTAAAAATATAAATCTTACGTAGCTATTTAAAATCACTAAAAAGAAAAAAAAAATACCCAGCACCTAGAGAGCTTGTTTATCATTATAGATTATGCCATTTATTTTTGGTTCTATTTTAAAAACATGGTCAATTCTTGTCAAAGAACTCATTTTCTTCTTACAAAGAATTCTAAGCAGCCTCACTCCACTACTAATTTAGCTGTGTCTCCATGTGAATCAGCATTTAATCTTGTCATTGACTAGGGTTGCTTTGTAAGTTATTTTCTCCCTAATTAGAAACACCAAAGGAACCAGTCAGCTCCTGTACCTCTTTTCCTTCCCTTCAGAATGCTGGTTCCCTCAGGGTAGAATGCATGCCCTGGTGGGCAGCTGGGCCACTTAAAAACATGAGTAAGAGGGAGACCAGCGCTGAAATGAATATGTCTCCATTTGGCGCCCATTCTTCTGCTTTGTAGGGCAAAGCACAGTGGGTGGTAGCCGCACACTGACCCAGGGGGCTCTCCTCGGTTCTCTTCACAGAGGGCTTCTGGGGCGTGTTCTTACCTAAACTGAACTCTGAGAAGGAAAACTTAAACATCTTGTAAAAGTTGCAGTGGGGATTTGGCTATAAATAGGACCTCTCTGCAGGTGGGCAGAGAGTAGTCGGTGATCTAATTATGTGTGATGCATTTAGCGATTGTTTTCTCATTATAATTAAAAGTTCATCAGAAATAACCTGTGTTGATGGTATTATAGGCAGGGATCTGAGTCTGTAGGGCACCTGCCGGGGTGTCTCAGGGAACTTGTTGAAATAATTCTGGTTCTTAGGTCCAAGGGCAATGAACTGGACAAGAAGCTTGTAGCTAGAAATAAAGACGGATTTTGTTAAAAGGGAATATATTATCCAGGACAAGTGTGATCTAGCAAGCTGAGTGAAGAGAGCGTGTGCTGAAAGCTCTATGCAGGAACTATGTGACCCTTTGTGGATCATCCACAGAGCATCCTAAACACAGTAAAAGCACACAATTAAAACGGAGGCCATGGAACTAAACAGAGAGCTCGAAGAAGGGAAGATGTTAGGAATAGCCAAGAATATTGTTAATGTTCACAATCCTTAACCATCGCGGAACCAGCAAACTTAATCTACCTTAAAATTTTATCTAGATTTTATGACAAAGAATATAAAGCAAATGACAACAAATGACGATGTTGGGGGCACAAGAGCAAGGAACACTTATTGACTATTGGTGAGCATACAAACTGGCACTGCCACCATGGAAATCAATGTAGAGATTTCTCAAAAAGCTAACGACTACCCCAGGATATAGCAGCAGCCCTTTGGGGACTATCTCTAGAGATACTTTGCCATCTATGTTCATCTCTATTCAATGTACAATAGCCAGGAGGAGCAAATAACCTATATAACTACCAACTCATGAATGGATAATGAAATATGGTTCAGATACACAAGGAAATAGTATTCAGCTGTAAAGACAAGTGAAATTATGAGACTCATGGGTAAACGGATGAAGAGATTTGTTTTATCTTAAATTTCCTGGAGACTTTTTTTTCTGATGGGAGTGATACAGAAAACTGGATAACTATATAACATATCACTTATATAAGTGAAAGACAGTTTGGAAGTCAGAATTACAACATGCTATCACCAGTGGGTAACAGAGAGCTTTCTGCTAGCCTTTTAGGGACTCTTAAAAGACTTCAGAATGTAACGGCGCCTCCACTGCCTTCCCCAGAGGAGCTGAAAAAATATATATATTTTCACATTACCACTCTTAAAAGCTTCCATTTATGTCCCCTTGCAAGTGAAATTACAAGTGTGAAATTTCATTTGCTTAAGTCCCCTATGAGAATGTGAGGAAAATTACTTTTAAAAATCAATGTACAGTGGAGTCTTGAGACGATTATCATAAACTGGTGCTTGAGATATGAGTGGAAAAAAAAATCTCAAGCTTTTCTAGTTGTTTTTCTTATCATTTACCTGCTGGTCAAAAATAACTTGTCTATAAAAATCTTTGGTAGCCACAGAACCACACCATCTGTAATTTCTTTTCCTAATCTTTCTATAGGAAGGCATAAAGGCTTAGGGTGATATTTTATACTTTCCAGATGACTAATAAAGACTCTAGTGTTATTTCAAAGTTCATCAAAATGGACAAGTGTTTGGTCTCTGAAAGTTGTTAAGGTCTGGCTTTGCATCAATAAGCTCATTTGTTAAACCAATCTAATAATTGCATTCACTACAGAAATGCTATAAGAATGAAATTATTTAAAGTAAATTATTGTCCGTAGGACATTGCCCAACACATTAATAAACATACAAATGTTATTTAGTATGTTTATTATGATTAAATTAGGATTTACGTGTAGTATGTATTTATAAATTATTTCCCCCCAAAAAATATTTTTACCTAAATTAGGCCCAGGGATATGGTCCAGCGAGTAAGCTGTGTTGCTTGCAAGGGTGAGGAAGCACAGTTTAGATCCCTAAAATCCATGTTAAATGCTCAGAGGTTAAGAGCATTTGATGTTCTTGATTGGTATTCAGTTCCCAGCACAGATATTGAGTGGTTTGAAAGTTCTCTGAACTGTAGGTTCAGGCTGTTTGATGCCCTCCTCTGCTTTCTGAAGGCACCAGCATAAATGTACACATACACTCACATACACACACACACACACACACACACACACACACTCACACACACACACACACACACTCACACACACACA
>NC_034601.1:53096152-53107285 GCF_900095145.1 Mus pahari | reverse complement strand
CACACTCACACACACACACACTCACACACACACACACACACTCACACACACACACACTCACACACACACACACAGATAGACAGAGACAGAGTGTCAGACAGAAAGACAGAAAGACAGAGACAGAAATACAAAGAGACATAGAGACACAAACACATATATACACTTTCTAAAACTAAATAGAAATTCTTAAATAAACTGTCCAAAGATAAAAGGCCTAGGCTGTTAAAATTTTGTAACACAGTCCATGCGTTCCACTTCTCATAGAGAAAGGCAGCAAATCATTAGGCATCTGTAGCAGTTATTTCTGTTGTCTATGTGACATTTCAAGACAAGAAGAGCTATTTTGCCTCCGCGGTAACTTCTAACAGGAAGAGGAACATTACTGAGTAGTGTGGGAGCTCTTTGATACAGGTGGCAAGTCTCTGCTCGCTGAAACCGCAGAGAATGCGGTTTGGTTGGGGGTTTTGTTGTTCCCTGTGGTTTGTCTTCTTGGCTGATGGTTCTTTAGATTCACACCCCCATTTCCACGTGAGTAAAGCCAGATGGAGAACTGTTGTTTTCATAAACATGGCTGCTTCTTCCCAGTAGCCGCTCCGTAGTTTGTCTCTCTGGATGCCGTGCTTCATGCCCTAGCATTTCTCCAAGAGCGTGGGGATCACCTCTAAAGTTTCAAAATGGAAATGAAGAGAAACATGGAACAAAACTTCACTGGGTTATTAATAACCAGGAGTTTAGATCTGTCAACAGAGTATGAAGGACACACGCAGCCAGTGAAAGAAAAATAAAGACATTCCTTTTGGTAGAAGGTGTTTTTCAGAAACTAATATAGTATGATATTTGAGTAAAAAAAAAAAATAGCCACCTTATGAGGAACAATTTTGTTTATTAAAACAGGTGCAGACTATAATTTTGGCTATACCAAATTTTAGTGAACCTTTGAGACAATCAGGAGAGCCCCTAAATATGCTGCCCTCGGTCATTTCCAGTAACAAACCTACTTAATTGTGGAAAAACATTCATTGGCTTAAGATCTTCTAGCAGCTAGACTGGAAGGTAACATAATAGAGATGTATGCATTCATTCCTTCATGCTGTTCCTGGGCGATTCCATATTTAGTATCATATACTTGGATCCTTTTTCTGGAGGCAGTGACCAAATATATTCCTGGCAAGAAGCCACTTAGGGGAGGGCTCTTCTCATGGACTATTCAAAGGACAAGAATCCATTGTAAAGGCTAAGGCATGTTAGTTTGTGAGCAGTTGCGCGAATCTTGGCAGATCAGGAAAGAAAACAGCAAAAGGCTTGTGTATGGGTTTCTTTTTCCTCTTGTTCTTCTTCGTTCCTTCGAGCTCCTCACCTCTGGAGATGCTGCTGCCCACATTAGAGACAGGTCTTTCTGAAAACACCCTCAGCGACACACCTGAAGGCATGCTTCATTAATGCCGGAAGTGTTTCTTAGTCCAACCTAGATGACTATCAAAAATAATCATATCAACTCCACTCCTTTATAAGCTGATACCCTAGCACATCTCTGTAAACTGTAGCATTCCAGTGTTTGTTAATGCAAAATCCATTTCATCTATCCCCAAGACTCTCTTTAAATGCTAAGAAGGATGTGAGAAAAAGGGAATCCTTTTACTGCTCTTGGGATTAAATTGGTCTAGACACTATGGAAATAAGTATAGATGTTCCTCGAATCCTAAAAATAGAAGTAGCATCAGTCTGAAGTATACCACGTAAGGGTTTATACCCAGAGAACCCAAAGGCAATTTACTACAGAGGTAGCTGCACATCTCTATTTATGTCAGGAGCTGAGTCATGAAATCATGTTTATCAACAGATGAATGAAGAAAATGTAATTTATATACACAAAGGAGTTTTCTTCAGTTATGACAAAGAATGAAATTACGTTATGTGCTAGAAAATGAGTGCGAATGTGGAACATGACAGTAAGCAAAGTAAGTCAGATGCAGGCAACGCACACTTCCTCTCACTTGTGAGACTTAGAAAAGTTTTCTTTTCTTAGAACATCCATGTTGATTGATGATCTATTTATGAGAGCGATACAATTTTCAGAAAATCGATGAACTTAGAATGTACCACTCCATCAGAAAATGTGGCTATAGAGAATATATATATATATATATTGTACATAAAAACTTGTGAGTATGTGTGAAGTATAATATTTAAAAAGGAGAGCAAGAAAAGGTGATGAGGAAGTATTGAATGCAGACATAAGACACAGTAAGAGAGCCTTAGGACTTTGATACTGTGTATGTGTGTGTCTGTGTGTTTCTTTATATCTCTGTGTGTCTGTGTGAGTATGTGTGTATCTCTATGTGTCTGTGTGTATCTATTTGTTTGTGTGCTATGTGTGTGTGTGTGTGTGTGTGTACCTATGATTTCTGTGTGTGTGTCTGTGTGAATGAATGAGTGTGTATCTGTGTGTGTCTGTGTATGAGTGAGAGCATATGTATCTCTGTGTGTGAGTATGTGTATCCATGCATGCGTGTGTATCTCTTTCTGTCTACGTGAGTGAAATGAAAGAAGGGACACTAAAAGAGAAGAGCAGCCTAGTGGGAGGAGAGGAAATGTGGAGGAAGAAGAATGAAAGGGAATCGGAGGGGTTAATATGGTCCAAGTACATGATAAACTTGAGAGAAGTTGTCTTTATGAAAGTCGACCCTACACAATGAATATATACTAATAAAAAAAAAACCTAAAAAACAAAACAAAAAAACAGGTCACATGTTTCCAATATGGCATACTATTCAGTTCTAAAGAAAAAGTCCAATAACAATATTTCCTGGGAAATGGACAGAGTTAGAATGTGTTGCACTGTATCCAAAGGATGCTGAGAAGAGAAGGGAGGCAGGACTCCCAGGAGCGGAAGAACAGCAGTAAGCACAGACTCTCAAGAGGCAGCTCCTGTGAAGTAGCTCCGTGTAATGGGAGGAACAAAGGCTATTTAAACATTTGGGGTGTGGGTAGGGGCTTTCAGGGTAAGTGTGCATTACTGGCCAAGGAGGAATTCCAGGGACTACTGGACATGGCCTTATAAGGGATAAGGAGCTTAACATGGCTGCTGGTGACTTGGTCTCCTCCAGTGGGCCAATGGTAGGGTCACAGAGCTACATGCACCACAAGACACACAGGACAGGGTCAAGGGGGAACAATCCTACTCCTGTCATCCCAGGACAAGATTTCCAGGACATGCCTCAATCCTACCATTGCTCCATGCTTCCTCTGCCTCCCCACCCCGACCCCCGGCTCCCTGGCCCCATAGAAACACATTTAAAATATCATAATTTTTTTTTAAATTACTCTGGGAATAATGATTTATCATCCCAGAAACTCAAAGGGTAACATGCCAGATATTTCCAAATACCGAGAAATGTCTTTATCTGTCTCACTGTATAATTCTAAATTTATCATTGTTGATGCATAAATACACAATTTAAGAACTGTTTCTAATTGAAATAAATTTATATCACTTCCCTTTTCTTTTCCAAGCTCTCCCAGATTCCCTCCCTCCAACTCCCAACTCTCAAGTTGACATCTTCTTTTTCCTTGATTATTTTTGTTGCATACACATGTATGTATGTATGAATGTACATATGTACGTGTACAGATACATAAGTACACCCATAGTCGACTTGTGTTGTTTGTGTGTATATGACTTCAGGACTGCCCACTTGGTACTGGGTAACCAAAGAGGAAACATCCCGAGGGGAAGCTAATCCAGCAGGCATTAGTTGCCTGTAGGTTTCTGTCTAGGGGAAATAGACTTTTTTTTTTTTTTTTTTTTTTTTCTTTCTTTCTTTCTTTCTTTCTTTCTTTCTTTCTTTCTTTCTTTCTTTAATTTTAAAAATAGAACAAGAGATTGCGTACTTCTAATACACGGTGACACATTAACATTCCCATTCTAAAAGTCAGGACCATCGAATGCTAAGGAAACTAAGGCCAAACCAGGATCAGAACCCAGCAGAACAATCAACTGGAAACACAGCACCTACGCCATCAGGGCATCACGAGGCATCAACTGGTGTCTGGCTGCCATTCCAGCTCTGTTGCCTGTAGGAACAGAGATCTCACTTGGTCAGCTCCATTGAGTGCCCACTGACCTTCTCAATGAATGGCCCACCTTTTTTGGCATCTACATTATCCTGGCACATCAATTGTGATTTAGGTTTCACCTTCACGGATTCAATCAATGGCTTCTCGATTACTCTTTGCAGAGAATCTGACCCTGGAACACGTTACTTGGCTTTGGTGGCTTTCTAGATCCTTCTGGCAGGCTTCCACCACCCTCATCATTGCTTCCATTTTGCCTGCCTAAAAAAAGGAACATCTACACCAAGTAACACCTACACCTATACTCATAAGCCTGCCTCACCTAGACCATAGCTGCAGAGGCCTTAGTAATCCTTCCTGCCTGACCTTTGGAAAACACCTCTCCAGGAAGCCTTTTTCTTTTCTTTTCCATTTATTTATTTATTTATTTATTCACTTTGCATCTGGATCTCAAGCCCCCTCTCCTCTCAGTCTTCCTCTCACACAGCCCTTCCCCCACCCCTTCCTAGACACATCTTCTCCCAAAGATGCTAGACAAGGCAGCCCAGGTAGGGAAACAGGATCCACAGACAGACAACAGAGTCAGGGACAGCTCCCACTCCAGTTGTTGGGGGACCTACTTGAAGACTCAGCTGCACATCTGCTATGTGGCAGGGAGGGGCCATGTGGGAGGGTGGGGGGTAGGTGAAGCCCGTATGTGCTCTTTGTTGACTTTGTTGGTCTTTTTGTGGATTCCCTATTCCCCACCCACCCACCACCACCCCCACCCCCACCCCCACCCCCGTCCCTCAATCCTTGCACAAACACTACCACAAGACTCTCTGAGTTCCATCTAGTGTTTGGCTATTGCATCCGTTTCCATTAGATGCTGAGTGAAGCCTCCCAGAGGATTGGGATGTCCTGTCTGCAAAAGAATTCTATTATCTAATGAATTTACATTCATATCCTAAATTTCTTCGTGGGTGGAGTTTTCCCAATCACCAGTATAAATTCTATGATTTCTCTTTAGTAGCTGTAATCTCTTTAACAATTACAAATTGTTAAGTGCTTTGTCTGCACCTGCCTTAACTGTGACTTTAAAGTTATTCATTTGCCAAACTGCACTTTTTTTATACTTCATTCTGCTCTCTCCAACTACATGTCTAAAAAGCACTGAGCAGCGGCGAACACAGACAGGATGCCACCTTGAAATGTTCTCTCCCAAACAACTAAGTTCATTATTTTTGAATTCAGCTTCACAAAGATTTTTTCAGGATACAGACAGAATAGACAGAATCAAGATATCCTATGCTAAAGAATAACATGAATGGCTTCCAGTCCAATTCCGGATAGAGTCCTCATTGGAGGAAGTGTTACAAATATATTGTAACACGGGTGGAGCCAGGGATCACTGTGTTAAACACAATAAGCACTATATTTTCTCACTCCCAGATGCAATATAAACTGTTCCATCTTATAGAAGCTGAGAGAAGGATGGTGATTACCAAAAATCCGGGATGAGTAACAGTGGTTGAGTGGTTAAGTGGATAGAAAATTATATAGGAGCAAGAAATTCTGATGTGCTACAACGTAGTAACCTCAATGGAGAGAAAGAGCATGCACTGTATGTTTCAAAACGTTGGGAAAGAATTTTGAATGTTTTCCCTATAAAAAAAAATGCACAAGGTTTAAGGAAACAGATATTTTGTTCTTAATAAAATATTGTACAATGTGTGTCCATTGAAACATCATATAATACTGAAATATCACACAGTACCTGTTAAGTATGTGATTATTGTATACAAATAGTAAAATATTAGATTAAAATACATTAAATTTTAAGTCATAAGTGCAAAATAACTTAAGATTCAAAGTCATTGAAGATGAGTTTTGCTTGGAAGAGGCTCTAATACACACCAGGCAACCCTTTAAAAATACAGCAGTTCCCCAGTTTTAGCGGTTATCATGTGAATAAAATTAATCATTTAGTACATTATATCTTTTCAGATTTATATTATCCATATCTGTGGAAAGCATTACATGGATAAGAAAATTATTTCACTTATTATCAAACCGAGAGGAAATGATAATTATAATTCACTCTCTATAAAACAGGCAGGGAGGGAGAGAAGATAAAATAACTGGCTCAAGGAGTGCTGAATTGCATGTGGGAAGGAAAAAAAAACATACCAGCGCTCTGTCAATCCAAGTTATCACTGCAGGTTTATAGCCTGGTAGACAAAATATAGACATGATCGAATGTTAAATAAGCTAGAATGATTTAAATCTGTAATAGAGTTCTGAGGTTGTTGAGATTTGTTTCGATTCTTCATTTTACTGGCTGCACATTAGAAATGGCTGAGCTGATTCAAAACACCACATCCTGCACAGGCTCATTTCTTATATAAAAATGGCAAATTTCTGTAATCCCTTTCTATCACAAATCCTCTCTGGAGAAAATCTATTTCACTAACAAAGAGTTTCTCTGAGATTTTTATGAGAAATTTAAAGGACGCCTTTGGTTTCTTTCCTTTAATACCATCATGAGAATAGTTGAGTGTTCTAATTGTACGGATTCTGCAAACCTCCTTAATCAAAGTCATTGTAGGTGTTGGGAAGTACTTGAAAAAATATATACTTGAAATATATATATATTTATATATATATGTATGTATATATATATATATATATGTATATATATATATCCATGTGTAGATGCATTATATATATATATACATATATATATATATATATATACTTTAATATTCCAAATGAAAGAAAATAGTTATTGTTGTCTGCAATATAAAAGGGTAATAAAGGAATTTTGTGATTATCTTAATATAAGTAAGTTACTTCTCAGATTCTGGTTCTCATGTAATTGAGACTACCCATAACAATATCCAGACATTTATAATTTTATAACCTTGAAAACAGTCACTTTGGATAGCCTGGGAGATTCAATATCAAACTAATGAACTTTCTGTAAATGAAGTGGTAATTTTGAGAGCTGACTGGAGTTTGCTCATTGTCGGTAGCACAAGTCAATCAGTAGGGTGATGCTGTGCTCTGAGGCATCTGAGGCAACAGACTAAAATGTACTAAAGGAATGAGCTCAGATATTTTTGAAAATTTAGAAATGGAATCGATTACTTCCAAGTATATCTCCTAGGAGCAGTCATACTCTTAGAATATATATGATTTACATATGTAATTGTGCATATTGAAAAAGCAAGACCAAAAAAGAATGGTTACTAAAACACTTTCCTCACCTAAAACAGAAATAAAGGATGGTGTCCAGATTTTCGTAAGTCCTTTACCCCTATGTATTTTTTGACACACATGCAATAAGGGACCACAAGTTTGTATTTAATCTTCACGTTATACTGTCATAGGGTTTCCATTGCTGTGCACAGACACCATGACCAAAGCAACTCTTATAAAGGACAACATATAATTGGGGCTGGCTTACTGGTTCAGAGTTCAGTTCATTGTCCTCAAGGCGGGAGGATAGCAGGCAGACATGCAGCTGGAGGAGCTGAAAAGTTCTACATCTTCATCCAAAGGCAGACATGAGAAGACTGGCCATGAATTCAGAGATCTGCTTGCCTCTGTCTCCTGGGATTAAAGGCATATACTACCTTGCCTAAGCTTTTCATAGCCACTGTGCCTCAAGATCTCCATGTCAAGATCCAGGTCAGAGGCCTGTGTCTTCCAGCCTTGAGATCTAGATTACAAGTGTGCCCTCCATTCCTGGATTGTAGTTAATTCCAGATATAGTTAAGATGACAACCAGGAATAGTCATCACATGTACCTAAATATTCCCTATAGAAAACCATTGGGAAATAAATTACAGATTAAATTCTAGCAGTAGCCTAAAAAGAAACCCACAATTCTTCAATCCAGCCACTCTCCACTGACAGTGCTGCATAAAATGCAAAAGAATAGCCCAAATGAAGATTCTACTTCACAAGAAACAGGGAGAGTCTTCATCTAATTCATTATTGTTCTTAGGAGAAGTGAAACTTGTCACTGGTGGGTTGAAGAGTGCCAAAAGTAGCTACAAATGAGGTAGTTATAGATAGAACTAAGCCCAGTATACTTTGAATTCATATCATTAAAAATCTTGCTGAAATAATTTAGTGTTATCACACAAGGATGGTGAAATGAATAAGAAAACATAGATTGATTTTATTATGTACCTACAAGGCTCAGACCTATAGGAAGCAGCCCTCAGAAATCCAATGAATGAGGACACGAGTCTTTACAGGAAAAAGACAGTCAAGCAACATGACAAAGGCCAAGCACAGCATGCCCTAGCATACCCAATAGCAGAGACAAGAGTTTATGGGAAACATCAGTGCAAAACTTTGCAAGAACGTGCAGCGTTTAAATTCCGGAGTATAAAGTCAGGGTTGGGGGCATTATGGTAGTTATCGCAGAGAAGAGCAAGTTAAGAACTCCAACAGGTAAATAGTAAAATGGAAAGCAGAAGGCATAATTGAGCAAGTGAAAGCGATAACCAGTAGAGCAAGGAAGGTTAGGAACAGGTGTCCTTCACGGGAGAGAATGACTAACCAGAAAAGACGTAGAGCTATCATCCAGTATTCTTTCTGAGATATAACCATGCCATAAAGGTTCAAAGATCCCAAGCTTAATAATGCTACATACTGGTTTTTGGGTCAAGAATCATAGTTCACTTTTCTATCCCTCGATTTTTATTTTTTATCTATGTAATAGGGATGAAGCAATACAAGGAAGTTTATACAAGCTCTTTTGATTCTAATAAAACTCACATAATTGAGAAATAGAGGCTTTAAAATGAGCACTTGACAACAATGGTCAAGAGATATTACAGAGGCATAAAAATAGAGGGAGGACCTGTTCCCAGAACAGTAACTCAACATTCCTCCTAAATGCTCATCCCAATACCATCCTAGCTTGAATTTTTACTCAGAATTTGATGTTGAGGTGCAAAGCTGGCTTTTTTATCTTACTGACTTTTCTACTTAGTTAGCCTTAGATTCTTACTTTTTGGATCCCTAAAATCAGTGGACAAATAAAAGACAGAATGTCAAGTTTTCAGGTTTAAACCATGTCTTCTTGATTTTTATCTGTAACAGTGCTGACAATTCATCTCACCTCTATAATTGGTGATAAAGTTCCTTGTTCATATGGGTAAGATTAATAGCTTCGAGGGGCATTATAGAACATAAGTTAATATTCTCCCCAAATGGAAAAATTCCTTAAGTTTGAATTCTATGCATGATAAATTTGGCTTTATTGCACCTTTTAACCTTTAACTCATCTTTTTTTAAAATATACATTCAAATGTAAAATCTAGCATTTGCACACATTGAAGCAATTTCTGATGGCTACCCTTTCTAACCTGCAAGACTTTGAGTTCAGAAAAAAAAAATGGCTTGAAATAGGAGTCCAACATTTTCATCATTGGCATTGGCACAGTTTCTTTCCAGATCATTTTGTGTGTGTGTGTGTGTGTGTGTGTTATAAAAATAGCTATGTGCCATTCAGACTGAATCATCAAGAATTCTAATAGGAAATAAAAAATAATGTAGAAAGAAAAAGTAAGCAGTAAGCATTGATAGATTCCTATTTCAGGTAAATACCATTTTCCACTCAATCGAAATTTTATCTTTTAAACCTGTGCATTCCCTTCTTTGAAACAAATCAAAGTTATTTATGTCAAATACTCCACCTAATAGAGATGTATCGGGCACTGTAACAATTGATGTGCTCAAAGGAGAAGTAAGCGATGCCCACTTCCTGATTGCCGCATCTGCATTTGACTACAAGTCAGAGTTGCCCGCTTCTCGTGCACTGCCGTCATCCTTCTGCTTATCAAATCTGTGTCCAATAAAGAGATGGTCAGGCATGCGTACAGATCCTGCCAGTGTGCAACATTCATCAATCTACTGAAAATTATTCTGCTTGGAATCCCTTAAAAGCAGTCTATGTCTGATCTTTTATAAGGACTCAAGGAGGATTTATGAATTTCTCCTTTGTGCTTTGATTTAGAAATAATTTCCGAACTACCCACTCTAATGTAAGTGTCAGGGGGAAAGTACTGCAGCATCATGGAAACCATGCCAAACTTCAAGGACAGCAGTAGTAACTGCTTAAACCATGACTCGAGCCTGTTGGGTGTCATGTATGGAAGAAAACAGGACAAAACGAGTATCATCTACATAAGCAATTGCAAGACATTTTGTAAAACATGTCGGATTCCGTTGTAACTCAAATTTTGATCCATGTCCCTTTATGAACTCAAAATGAAATCATACTGTAGAGACATGAGATACATATGTGAGTAGGCTTTCATAAAAGAGGATGAAAAGTGAAGTTCATCTTTTAAAAATACAAATAAATTAGCTGCCGCAGCCAGAGATCCCTACCTGCAGCCCATCTCTGTCATGGAGCTAACCACGTGTATCCCTTGCTTCCTTGCAGGCCGGCCAGTAATGATCGTGGTAGAGTATATGGAGAACGGATCTCTGGACTCCTTTTTGCGGGTGAGTTTTTGCGGGTGGTGAGGTGCTCTTTTCTGATGTCATTTAAATAAGCTATTCTGAGTTCTAGGCTTGAAATCATTTATCATAAATTAATTTTTGTGTAATGTCATGCATGAATTTTCTGTGGAGAATGACAGCAATTTCCTCTGGTGCATTTCTCTGATTCTGTGATGCATGAAAGCATTACTGAGGGAATAGGATGTACACAATAATAACATAATTGATTTCTCCTATAAATTAACTAGACATATTAATGATTATATATATATGTATATATATACATATATATATATACATATATATATTTCTATGTGTAAAGAAGTAAAAAGTAAAACTCAGTTGCCATTTAAAGCTAGTCATACTAATTGGTATAAATACCAATTTAGTATGGCATTTTGTGCATTTTCTAAAGCGCTAAGTCCTTACATTGCTGGGCAGTTACCAAAATCCTACCAATTTGCCCTCATGTTCATTTGGCTACTTAAGGAGGAAAAGAAAGAATAAGATCCCCTCAGCAGTGTTATATTTAAAAAAAAAAAAAAAAAAAAA
>NC_034601.1:53083044-53093757 GCF_900095145.1 Mus pahari | reverse complement strand
GTTTAGTCCTACAGTGACATGATGTGACAGCATGGGTTGGTACCTGGAGGGAGCGGATCCCCCATTTCAGAGAAGGGTGGCAGAAGAGCTGTATGAGGGGGANATGGAGAAGGGGACTGCAATTGGGATGTAAATTGAATAAATAAATAAATAAATAAATAAATAAATAAATAAATAAATAAATGGAGGAAAAAAAAAAAGATGGGAACCTTTTATATTATAAGCTTATAAGTGAAAATTTTTATGAGTTATCTTTTCAAAGATCTAATCATGCACCATATAGGTATCTGACATCTAGGAAGTTGAAAAGGTTTAATTGGTAGTAGCCACCATTACTTCTACTATGAGAATCTAGAAGTCTATGTCTGTTAATTTCAACTCTGCCTGGTACTGGCTTTGGATCTTTGAATGTGCTAGGAGATTCCCAGGGTCTTTTCTCATCCGGCTGTATAATGGTATGGTGTATAGTATCTACCTCCTACAGTTGTTAAAAGAACCTTATTGGCATTATAAATAAGGCTGCTATGAACAGAGTGGAGCATGTGTCCTCATTACCTTTCTGAGCATCTTCTGGATATATGCCCAGGAGTGGTATTGCTATGGTAGCACTATGTCCAATCTTCTGAGGAACTGCCAGACTGATTTCCAGAGTGGTTGTACCAGCTTGCAATCCCACCAGCAATGGAGGAGTGTTCTTCTTTCTCCACATCCTTGCCAGCATCTGCTGTCACTTGAGTTTTTGATTTTAGCCATTCTGACTGGTGTGAGGTAGGATCTTAGTGTTGCTTTGATTTGCATTTCCCTGATGACTAAGGATGTTGAAAATTTTTTTTTAGGTACTTCTCAGCCATTCGGAATTCCTCAATTGAAGATTCTTTGTTTAGCTCTGTACTCCATTTTTAAATAGGGTTATTTGTTTCTCTGGAGCTGGAAAGAACCCAGATGTCCCTCAACAGAGGAATGGATACAGAAAATGTGGTACATTTACACAATGGAGTACTACTCAGCTATTAAAAACAATGAATTTATGAAATTCTTAGGCAAATGGATGGATCTGGAGGGTATCATCCTGAGTGAGGTAACCCAGTCACAAAAGAACTCAAATGATATGCACTCACTGATAAGTGGATATTAGCCCAGAAGCTAAGAATACCCAAGATACAATTTGTAAAACACAGGAAACTCAAGAAGAAGGAACACCAAAGTGTGGATACTTTGGTCCTTTTTAGAAGGGGGAACAAAATACCTGTGGGAGGAGATACAGAGACAAAGTGTGGAGCAGAGACTGAAGGAAGGACCATCCAGAGACTACCCCACCTGGGGATCCATTCCGTATACAACCACCAAACACAGACACTATTGTGGAGGCCAAAAAGAGCTGAGCTTGCTGACAGGAGCCTGATATAACTGTCCCCTGAAGGGCTCTGCCAATGACAAATACAGAAGGAGATGCTCATTGGACTGAGCACAGGGTCCCCAATGAAGGAGCTAGAGAAAGGACCCAAGGAGTTGAAGGGGTTTACAGCTCCATACGAGGAACAACAGTATGAACCAACCAGTACCTCCAGAACATCCAGGGACTAAACCACCAATGAAAGAGCATACATGGTGGGACTTATGGCTCCAGCTATATATGCAGCAGAGGATGGCCTAGTCGGTCATCAATGGGAGGAGAGGTCCTTGGTCCTATGAAGGCTCTATGCCCCACTATAGGGGAATGCCAGGGCCAGGAGTGGGTGGGCTGGTGATCAGCGGGAGTCCCCTGGAAGGCCAGGGGAGGGAGGCCAGGAAAGGGGATAACATTTGAAATGCAAATAAAGAAAATAGCTAATAAAAAAAGCACCTTATTGACTATTTTAAACTTTATAAGAAAAGATCCAAACAGGCTTCATGACTTCAAAAGTGATGAATTTCTCTATCATGAGTTTTTTGATTAAATTGATATTTATTTGCTTCTTGCAAATCATTGCCAACACCACATATGGAGAGTATCGTCTCTGTACATGCATGTCTCACTAATGTAAAAGTTATATTACTGAAATAAACAAAGAACTCTAAAGACTTTAGAAATCAAATAAGCCATCTGATAAAGGGGCTAATGAAATGAAGATTAGGTTCTCAAAAGGTGAATTACAAATGGCCAATAAACATAAAATCCCTATCCATTGAAGAAATGCAAATAAAACTACCTTGAGATTCCATCTCACCCTTATATTGACATTTAAACAGAAAACAAATACCAAGTGACAGGAAGGATGTGGGCAGAAGGGAGCCTCTCATACATTGCTGGTGTAAATGTAAACTTGTCCCCCTACTATGGAAATCAGCATGAGGTTAATCAAAAGCCTCAAAATAGAGTCATTAACCCTTCTATACCACCCTGTACACTTATCTGAAGGACTCTGCTGGAGCCAGCTCCAGCTGCAAGGTTCAGGTTCTGAGACAGGGAAGGGGGATTCGTGCAAATGAAGATGTTGACACCTGATGTCTTTCAAGCAAGTGTCCCAGAATAGCTTGAGATATCTTTATTTATACAATCACAAGCCTGCTCTCCTGGGCATTGACATCAATGGTTATTTTACTTAAAAAAAAAAAAATCATACCATTAGCATTATAGAAGCCCCATCATTACAAAATAAAAACCCTCAATAGTTTCCCTTCCTCCTTCTCCACTCCCGCTGGACCAATCATCACCCAACCCCCAAAATTATTTTGCACTATAAAGCACAATTTCAGCAAGCCAAGAATAAATGTCTAGCCAGGCATGTCTTGTGGACATGAGCATATACCCAGCTGGTAGCAAATGGGGTTACACGGTTATGCAAGGTGAGAGACAGATTAAACACCTGTGGGAATAACTCCAGTCATCAAGTAGCACCCCTGTGTCATAATCCTTTTAAAATTGCAGACAGAGACGTGTCTATTGTACCAAACAACCTTTCCTGGTATGCACATAACAACCCCTGATACCATCTGTCATGGTTTGAAAATGCTTGGCCCAGGGAGTGGCACTATTGGGAAGTGTGGCCTTAATGGAATAGGTGTGTCACTGTGGGCCTGGGCTTAAGACCCTCATTCTAGCTGCCTGGAAGTCAGTCTTCCACTATCTGCCGTCAGATGATGATGTATAACTCTCAGCTCTTCCTGCACCATGCCTGCCTATCAGTGCTGCCCTGCTCCCCACTTGATGATAATGGACTGAACCTCTGAACCTGTAAGCTACCCCAATTAAATGTTATCCTTTATAAGAATTGCCTTGGTCATGGTGTCTGTTCACAGCAATAAAACCCTAACTAAGACACCATCTTTCCAAGAACCATTTTTAAGTCTCTATTGACCAGACATAGCTTCCCCATTTGAAGTCTTTGTTGATCAGACATAGCTTCCTCAGAAGAGTTATGTAAGCAGGACCCACTGCTCTCCACAACTGCCACAGGCTTGCTATAGTTGTTTCTCTAAGGATATGAGCTCTTATCCCAAAATACCCAGAATTAATGGTCTCATCTGGAGGATCAATAGAGGTAGAGGGAGGAGAGGAGGGTTTTAACCCTGGAACTAATCATCCACAGGGCTTTCAGCCTGCATGATCCCGACCTTGGCCCATGACTGACAAAATGAAACTAAATATTTCAGTGAGTATAAACAGCATAGCAAAATCCAGGAGAGCTTGTAGCTCATACCATCTAGGGAATGAGTCTAAAGAGCACTAAATTCACTACAGGTCCCTGCAAAGTGGGAAGGAGATTCCATGGGCCTTGCCACACTTGAGTCCAAGGGTCTCCATTGGCCTTGCCACAGTAGAGTCCCCTCAGTAAAGCACTCATATGCTGTTCTTTGCAGATGCTGCAGGGCCATGTCCAGGACTCCAACTCAGTACAACACAAAGGTATTTGCACACTGGTGTTGATTGCAGCACTATTCAAAATAGCTCAGTGACAAAAACAACCTTAGTGTCTAGCAACAGAGGAACAGCTAAAAGTATGGTGTGTGTTGCCAGTAGAGCATTTTCAGTCACAGACAAGAATGCAGTATGCTATTTGCAGGAAATTGGATATAACTTAAGTTAGACATATTAAGCTAATTGGCAAATATCACATTTTTCTCTCATATGGTATCTTAGTGATGGTTCCTTAGACATCATGGCTAAGGCAACTATTATAAGAAAAAACTTGCTTACAGTTTCAGAGGTTTAGTCCATTCTCATCATGGCAGGAAGCATGGTGGAAAGCAAGCAGGTCCTGGAGCAGAGAACTGCATCCTGACCCATAAGCACAGAGAGAGATTCTGGGCTTGACATGGGCTGTTGAAACCCCTAGGCCACCCCAACAATACAATTCCTCGCAAAAGGCCATGCCTCTTAATCCTTCAAATCCTTTCAAATAGTTCCACTCCCTAGTGCCTAAACATTTAAATGTATGAGCCTGCAGGGAAAATCCTTATTTAAATATATGTGCTCTAGACTTTATACAGACGCATAAAATCATATCTGTATGTGAGACATAACAGTCAAGATGGAGCTGTCTAGGGGAAAAATGGAGATGGTGGGAGAGGGGAAAGGGAGTGGTCAACAGGAGATATGGGGTAATAGCTCAGTGTACATTATATACATGGAAGAAAGTGTCCTTATATAACCTAGTACCAGGTGCAATGACTAAATGCCAATGGGGACATAAATATTAATCTTAACATAGCAAACTGTAGAAGTGGATAGTAGATATATATAAACCCAGATGTCTTTTTAAAGGAAACATTAATGATACTTTCAAAAGTCTATGCGCATAGTGGATGTTTTCTTCAAAGTTAAAAACAAAAAAATAAGCTTACATTATTAAAAATACAAGAAGGGTAGCACAGTAGTTCATGCCTGTACTTTCAGCAACTCAGAAGCGGAGGCAGGAGAATTACCATCAGTTAAAGGCCAGTCAGGGCTACAAAGTTAGTCCTTGTCTCAAAATATATTGAAATAAATGCAGAATGGCAAAAATAAGAATGAAGAAAACTACAGGAACTAACATCTGACCCTTTTTTAACATTCTGTTCCCTTTGTGATCATAACCCTTCTCTTCCAGGAGCTCGAAGTGTGCCATATAAACGCATGTCAATAGCAGGCACTCAATTCTCCTTGCCAACCACAAATAAAACATATAAGTATATATAGCCCATAAACTCTGGAAAGCTAAGTCATTTTTTCCAACTACTGCTCTAGAATTTGATAATCGCAGCCTCTGTAAGGACAGAAGGCAGGCAGTGGCTGGATGCATGGTGGGAGAGCCAGACATGGCTCATTAATGGCCTCCTGTGCTTACTGGAGGCAGAAACATTTCCCTTTGGTCTGCCGGACTGTCTGAAAAGCACTTCAATTTGCTATATTATTATGAAGGAGTTGTAGCACAACTAAATACAAGATTGCAACCCCCTTCTAGTGCTGGTGGCTAGCTGACTGGGATATTGTTCCAAGTTGATAAATCTAATGATGTTTTGGTGCTTAAGGACATTTTTTACCAGATACACATTACCAGTGGGGGTGCATGGTCAAGAGTTCAGGTGCGTGTGAAGAAAAGAGCACTGGATATATGTGTGACTGCATGTGCTTTTGGTTTTAAAATGCAATGCATTTCAGCTTAGGGAAGAAATCCTATAGCTGCCTACCCAAAAACATGATGTTACAGACACGTTGGGTTTTCTGACTTTGCCAATGGATAGTTAAGTGTTCTTTTAACCAATATCCCTGCACACTATCTCTTCAGTGACATAGATGAATCTCATAAATACATTTTGTAGTGCTTACATAAATACTGTCAGTCGCTAAACTTTGCAACTCCCTTTTTAAAGCATGGCTTCCCTCCATCATTTCCATAAGACATAACTTCACAGCAGACTTCCTAGGCCTCTGGCCATTACAATCTTTCCTCTCCCTCCGACCCCGCCCTCCCATGATGCTTCCTGAGCCGTGGGTATAGTGGTTACATTGTGTGTGTATCAACTGGGGCTGAGTACTGAACACCAGTGGTTCTCTACATTTTGACCAATCATGGCTTTCTGTAATGTGCTCCAACAATTACGAAATGAAGCTTCTCTGATGTGGGGTAAGAGCTACAATCACCTGCTGTGCACATAAGGATAAGTATCGTAAAATAAGATTTTAAAGTATTCAGATTTTCGGAAACTGGCACTAATAGATCTTCCTTTAAGATCTGTGATCTCACTAGCCACTAGTCACAAAGAGTTGGCTAGGTTTACAGAACCAAGGATAATCTCCCCTGGGTGAGTGAGTGAATATCTGTTTAGACTGCTGCTGGTTGCCAAGACTTAAGAATCACTGTTGTGCCTTTAATGTAATCTCTCCTCATGCTAGTCGTTATTGTCCTTCACAGGCATCCCAGCTGATAAGCTACTTAGCAGCTTGCATATCACCTTCTAGGATGATGAGAGCTAATCCTCCAGTCCTTGGGAAGAGGCTTTGAGGCCAGGTCCAGTTTTCATCTTCTGACCCCTTTATCAGAAGTACATGATATCTCCAACAATAGGGACTCACCCTTGATTTCTGGGAGGCAACCAAGGACACCATAAATAGCTTATATTGCTTTGAAAATTTCTTCGAGTTGCTGGAACTGCAACTTAGAAAGAGGCCTCTCATACTTGGTATTAGGATTTTTGTTAGTCAAAAATTATCACCATAAGTGACATATTGCTATAACTTCATATAATGCATATATGTGTCTCCATTTTAAATATATGTACACACATATATATACATATATATATATGTATTGCGTATAATTTTAATATAAAATAATGTGTTTGAAAGCTTGTGTCTGTTAGCCAGCTATACCTACTTAGCTCCTGGAAATAATCATTCTGATTTCTAGTCTTAGGTTATTAAGTATATTGTACTAATAAATAAATACTATACACAAAACACATAGAAGGGCATCCTTCAGATAATGCAGTACCAGTGATGTCATCTAAAATAGTATTCTTATATGTTTTAGAACACAAAGAGTAGTTGTTTTCCAGTTCGCCCCTTCCCCTATTTTAATCAATGGTTTTGTTTTCTACCATTCAAAAGACCCTGATATACCTCAGGAATATGAGTATTTAATAATGCATATGCACTCATATCAGCATTTCAAAAGCAATGTGACTCATTCGAAGTGCTCCTTGAACAAATGCAAAGCAAATATTAATTTAAAAAATTAAAGGGAGGTTTTAAATATTTATGTCCTCAAATTATAAATCTAGTAAAGATGGCATTTTACCTTATGCTAGTTATTTATTAATAATGAGAGCTGAATTTTATTAGCACACTTTTCTTGAAAATTGTATGTGTCAGGTTATATTCATGCAGAGGCACAAAAATGAAATTAATCTGTATCAGTCGTTTTATGTTCCACAGTGAAAAAAAATCTCACTTACTCATTAATAATGCTTTAAACCATGAAATTTATAGTTGAATCTCATCTTAATTAATTTTAAGAGGAAATAGGTGAAACTTCAGGCAGAACAATGTTATTATTTATCTTGTCTTTTCCAACTTAGCACTAAAAAAGATCTAGAATGTTAAAGAAGGAAGCCAGGCGTGGTGGCACATGCCTTTAATCCCAGTACTTGGGAGGCAGAGGCAGGTGGATTTCTGAGTTGGAGGCCAGCCTGGTCTACAAAGTGAGTTCCAGGACAGCCAGGGCTATACAGAGAAACCCTGTCTCGAAAAACAAACAAACAAACAAACAAACAAACAAACAAAAAGATGTTAAAGAAGGGCTAAGAAAGTTAAGAAATATTTTTTCTCAAAGAAAATAAAAGAACATGGAAAAGTCGGGCCAGTCTTGTCTAGGTTCTAGTATACCACAGGACTCCCCTGAGCTCCACTGAATGTTTGGCCATGAGTCTCTGCATCCGTTTCCATCAGATGCTGGGTGAAGCCTCTCTGAGGACAGTTATACTAGGCTCCTGTCTGCAAGTATAGCAGAATATCACTAATAGTGCCAGGAGTGAGCTCCCTTTCGTAGCATGGGTCTCAAATTAGGCCAGCCATTGGTTGGCCATTCCCTCAAATTCTGCTCCATTTTTGTTTTTTAACCCCTGCACGTCTTTTAGGCAGGAAAAATTGTGGGGATAAGATGCTGGGGCTGTTCCCATCCCTCCGTTGGAAGTCTTGCCTGGTTACAGGAGATGGTCAGTTAAAGCCCCATATCCCCCATTACTAGGTGTCTGAGCTAGGGTCACCCTTATAGATTCCTGGAAGTTTCCGTTGTCCTACATTTATAGCTCATCCCAGAGATGCCCCACTCCCAATTCAGTTGTCGCTCCTAGTACTCACTTGGTCTATATTAGTCTGCTTTTTTTTTATTCCTCCTTCTACGTACAATAATTTTGCTAATAGTTTTAATTGTAAGTTTTTAAGAGTTTCATGCATGAGTACTGCAACACTCTAATAGCTCATTTCCACTTTTATTTCCCCTCGCTAGCTCCCCGAGTCATCTACATTCCCTCTTGAATTCATGACCTTTTCTTCTGTAATTATTACTTTGAAATATTTATACACACATGCAAGCCATTGAGTCCAATTAGCATTTCCCATGTGTACGTGTGTTAGGGCTGATTGCTGAGGGCTGTCTTCTCAAAGTTTTTATGTTGCAACATTTCCCCCCATCCATGCTGACATGTTAACTGGTGTGACCTTGTACATGTCTTGTGCCGGCAGCCATATTACTGAAAATCCACAGTTGTAGCATCTCAGTTAAATCCAGAAGACACTATTGTACAGCAGCCATCCCGATCCTGGTTTTCTCAATCTACAACCTTAGGCCCCATCTACCTCTGAGCCTGAGGTAGAGGGCTTGTGGTTGTAGATGTCCCCACATTCATTGTTGTCTAAATTTTGACTACTTGATGATCTCTGTGACATCTTCCATTTGTACAAAAAGAAGCGTCTCCAATGAAGGGTAAAAGCTGGACTTAATCTGTGGGCATAAGGATAAGTGTTTAGAATATGGCTGAAAGCTATATTCATTTAATAGTAACAGGCTCTCCTCTGGGGTATCTGACCTCTCCCAGCCTTCTCAGAAGGATTTATAGAAAGCATGAGTTCCCTAGTATTGAGTGAGCTTTAAGTTATTAGGTGGGGCTTTGGTTACTCATAAAACATGTGTCACTATTGCATTGTTGTAGCTCAGAGACTTTCAGCTCTATGAGACTGGATAACATAGGAAGATAATATTACCTCTAACAACTTACATAGCACTTTTTGATACTGTAAAAATCAACTCTCTGGGATGCGTATCCTGGGCCACTGTCAGGTTGTGCCTCCAATCTCTATGACAGAAATATGTGGTATCTAAAGAAGTAGCGTTTGTTCTCAAGTTCTAGGAGTCAACTAAGGACAATAGCAATATTCTATATTGGTTGTGAAGAATCAGCAGAGACATAGGCACATGGTAGAAGAAACCAAGCAAAGAGAACCAGACGCTGGAATGCTGCATCTATAAATCTATTTACCCATAATTTCCTAGGCAGAGGCAGGTAGGAAGAGGTTTAACAAAAGACCATTCCTTCCTCACGCAGATTCCAGAACTGAGGCACTTGTTGACATGGGTTTTCTGGATTTTGTGAAAAAAATAAAGTTGTTATTCTGCTCCGTTGGAAAAAAAAATCTATATTGGACTCCTGTGAGCACACACATGCATGCATACATGTGCGTGTGTGTGTGTGTGTGTGTGTGTATGTGTGTGTGTGTATTGCTCACTGTTCCCCTCCTTGCCCCTTCACAGCAGCACCTTGATCCTCTTATTACCCCTCTCTAGAGCTTGCTCTCCTCTTCCTCATGGTTCCTTTCTACTTTCCAGTTGTCACTTATACACTCAAATCTAATGTATGGAGCTATGGCACACAAATAAGGGAGAATATAACTGGGAAGGAAGGAAGTAGGTAATAAATATGGAGAGGATATATATATAAATAACACAAGAATGTTTGAAAAGCCATAAACATTTTGCTTTGTTTACTTAAAAACACATTGTGTGTGTGTGTGTGTGTGTGTGTGTGTGTGTGTGTGTGTGTGTGTGTAGCTTAAATGTAGTTACTCTGCGCAGGCTTATAATGTTCTCCCCAAAAGGCATAGAATATCTAATAATACCTCCAGTCCCAGACATGGGAAACGTCTCTTTAAGTTGTGGGTCAGGGATAGTCCTAGAATCAATTCTTGAAACAAGGTAGGATGTTGCTATAGCCTTTATTCACAGCGAGAACTTGAATGTATGATGCTATTGCTGAAGCCACCACATCCTTGAACAGGTTTGGAAGAATTAAACTAGAACTGACTAGCAACCTCACTCCTCTGGACTAGCTCAGACTGTCCAAAGATGCTACACAAGTTGCCGTGGGAGAAAAGCAATAAATAATCCTACTTAGTTGTAAAACCCACAAACAATGATGATGACTGCTCTAATAAAGTACCTCCCATAGTTGCATTGTTTTCCTAGGGGAAACTAACATCTTGTTAGCCTAAGCCCATTCGGTAGGAAATCGATGTAGGGTACTGTAAATATACCTAATTTACCCATTATTGGAGAGGTCATAGACCCTGGAGTAGAACCTACTACTGTTCTAAGTACTTACCCTTAGATACACACAAAAGTGTTAGTCTCTTCTTTTTGCATCTGATGATGACTGTGATCTAAGTACTTACCCTTAGATACACACATAAGTGTTAGT
>NC_034601.1:53065278-53082979 GCF_900095145.1 Mus pahari | reverse complement strand
AAGTACTTACCCTTAGATACACACATAAGTGTTAGTGTCTTCTTTTTGCATCTGATGATGACTGTGATCTAAGTACTTACCCTTAGATACACACAGAAGTGTTAGTCTCTTCTTTTTGCACCAGATGATGACTGTGATCTAAGTACTTACCCGTAGATACACACGTAAGTGTTAGTGTCTTCTTTTTGCACCAGATGATGACTGTGTTCTAAGTACTTACCCGTAGATACACACAGAAGTGTTAGTCTCTTCTTTTTGCATCAGATGATGACTGTGTTCTAAGTACTTACCCGTAGATACACACAGAAGTGTTAGTCTCTTCTTTTTGCATCAGATGATGACTTCTGCAGAGATCTGCCATGGTCACCATGCAAAGAATAAATGACTGTTGGTTATTCAATCTTAATTGATACATTTAAAGTACAACACACCTACTCCTAAAACTCAGGAGCAGCCAGGGGAGAGGGGGCTCGAAATTTTGTAAAAGTCTGAAGACTATAAAATCTGCTGTGATATGGTGTCTTCTAAGCATGACAGGGAGGCTGCACTAAGTGTGTGTGGGGGGGGAGAATGTCATGAATTTGAGAGGGAGTGGAGGAAATGATGTAAATAGAGTGCACAGTGTCCCCAAGTGTTAAAATTAGAACGAGAGAGAGCATCTTCTTTCTGTGTGTTATCTTTCCAGGTCTGGTTCACTCCACTCACTGTAAAATTCCCCAGTTCCATTCATGTACCTGAAGGTTTCATGTTTTCATGTTCATTATAATTGAATAGAATTCCATTCATTTATAAACTGATGGAACATCTAGGAAGCTTCCATTTCCTGGTTATTATGAAGGAGAGGGGACAAGCATGGATGGGCAAGTATGAAGGATATCAAGTCCATTGGGTACATGCCAAGGAACAGTATACTTGGATCATGGTTCTCTCCACTGATTTCCATAATGGACACTCGAGTTCACAATCCCACCAACGGCGAATGAGGGTTCCCCTTGCCCTTCATCCTCAGCAGAATTGGTTTTCTTTCTCTTGCAGTTTTTTTTTTTAAATCAGTGATATATGTGACTGTTTCATCTGCATTCATACCTGTGCTCCACATATAATAGTTAGTGTACAAGGAAGCCAGAGAGAGCATTGCATACCCTGGAACTGGAGTGACAGATGGTTGTGAGCCTCCATTTCAGTACTGATAATTGAAACCATGTCATCTGTAAGAACACCTACCGAGACACCTGTTTAGCCCAACAGTTTTCCTGATCTTAGCCATTCTGCCTGGGATACTTCTTAATTGATAAACAATACAAAATTATACTTGTAAATAGAGATATTTCATATACCTATCTGTACTCCCCTGTGGTCTCCTTAATGGGTTTCAATCATACAGCAGGTTCTGGATTATATAGCCAGATACTGATCTACAAATCCCAGAATAATATTGTTGCACTTCAATAATTCTCTGCCCCAAATACTAGACCAAACAAGTTTAAATTTTCTTGGCTTCATAGAAAAGCTGTGCACAGTAAGTTACATAGATTATGTTCACAAAAAAAAAAAAAAAAAAAAAAAAACCTTACTAAAAAGTTTAAAAAGAAAATAAAATTCCACGTTCAATAGTAATCTTGATAGGCTCAAGCTATGTTACACTTAGATCAATTTTAAGTTCTTAAATGTAATTCTGAAATCCAGCTGCCATGCTTCACAAATCCGTGCCTGCTTTTCTTCCTAGATTTTGTAATAATAGAAAAAAATGACTTTTTAGTTCTTGAGAAATTTCTGATTCTATCTGGGTCTTCTCTTGCCTATAATTAAAATTGTAGCTTTCTATCAGAAGATAACTACCAGAGAATAGCTTTGAAATATTTAGTAAGTATTCATAAAAATTATAAAACTCTCAATAAGGAAACTACAAAAAAACATCAACAGACTTTTCAGTCGAAAATAGATATTAACTCTTATTTTTTTTTTTTCAATTACTATTTCATGGGTCTTTTAAACCTACAAATAATCCTAGCCACTTCTTTTTCACATTCAAGAGCATGCTAAATAGTTACTCCTGGCCAACCTTCTGATTTGAAAACACATCACTGCTGGGTTTTAACTTTAAACTTAAGTCATAAAAGTCGTCCTGCGTGGATTGACTTCTTCAAAGTCACCCATAAATAGACTGTTCGAAACTCAGAATCCATCTTCCCACAAATATTTCTCTTAAAGATATCACTTAAGTCCCTCGATAGGCCCACAAAAGTCTCCTTTTATACAGAGTCCAGCTAAAGTCTACATTTAAGAATAAAAGAAGGCTGAGAGGCTTCTATAAAAAATGGAAAGAGAATGTTTTCCTCATTTCTAAACATCCCTCTCTCTACCCACTACCCCTCCCCTACCAGCAAGGCTTTGGCTTTTTGGGGTTTTGTTTTGTTTTGTTTTGACATACAGTTCTGTCTTCACGTTCACTACCCAGGTCCTTAAACACTCCATCTTTACTGCTGTAAATCCCCTGTGGTAGCACAACCTCCCCATGCCCTCGTGCCCCAAGGCAGACCTTTCTCCAAGTCCTACACCATTTCTGACTACTTTTAACTTCATCTGACCCAGATCAAAGCTCTCATCTACCCATTTGAACAAATTTTAGCAAATAAACTTTGAGGAACTCACACTGGAAGGTTACTATTCACATTCCTCCTGAAGGGAAACTTTTATATGCATTTGTAGACCCAAACTGAATTTATCAGTGGAAAAGCAGCTATCAAAATCAAAAAAGGAAAAGCATAAAGACAAGGTGGGTGATGATAGTTTAGGACCAAGGGACTGAAGAAGCAAAAGGGCAACTGCTCTCTGCTATGTCCTCACAGACTGTAATCTTTACTCCTTTATGATCTGACGGCAAGCTTGGTTTGCCACAGTAGCGTCTAGTAACACAGAAGCAGAGGAGAAAAAGGCAGATAGTGCCCAGGTTTATATACCAGCTTTGTAAACCACTTCTGTTTTTTTATTTTTATTTTTTTATTATAATGGTTTTACTTCTTCTTTAAAAGTTTTCATTTTATTTAACTATTTTTCATTCATTTTATTTAATAATTATCAAGGGCTTCATACATGAGCACTGCATCTACAGTACATGCCCATTTCCCTCCCCCTTTTCAATCCCTAACATGACTCCTCCTTCCTCCTTCTTTAGTTATTGTTGTTGCACGTTTGTACATTTGAATATATATGTATGTACATAACTGCATGCCAGGAACCAGCCTCAGCTAGGTCCAGGTTCCTGAGAAAAGGAACCTGGGTGTCTGGCAGTGATGAAACGAAGGACCAGAAGTCAAATCGGGGGTCCAAGGTGGTAGCCTAGGTTGTGCTGAGATGGCTTTCCACAGTTCTCTCTCTCTCTCTCTCTCTCTCTCTCTCTCTCTCTCTCTCTCTCTCTCTCTGCTCTGCTCTGCTCTGCTCTAGACAGCTTTTACTTGCTATTCTAAAAACTCTCTGGTTGAGACAGCTCTCTCTGCTAGTAAAAATTCTAAAACCTCTCTGGATAACTCATGGATTTCTGGCCAACGTTAGAAAAGCTGCTATTAAGAAAGAAAGAAAGAAAGAAAGAAAGAAAGAAAGAAAGAGAGAGAGAGAGAGAGAGAGAGAGAGAGAAAGAAAGAAAGAAAGAAAGAAAGAAAGANGAGAGAGAGAGAGAAAGAAAGAAAGAAAGAAAGAAAGAAAGAAAGAAAGAAAGAAAGAAAGAAAGAAAGAAAGAAAGAAAGAAAGAAAAAGAAATCTTGGGTCTTCTGACCAAGTCATAAATCCTGTTAGAAAAAAATTCTAAATGTAATTCTTTAGCTTTCCAATCAAAATCAGAAAGCCAGGAAAATTCTGAAAGAGCCGTGTTCGCTCCAGAAAGCCTCTGCACAGCTGCTAGAACACACTCCAAAAGAGCTGTGTCAGCTCCTAAGTAATTCTTGGGATCTAACCAAGTCAGAAATCCTGTTAGAAAACGTTCCTGAAGAGCTGGTTTTGCTCTCCAGAAATCTCTAGATAGCTCCGTTCTCACAGAGAAACATTCCACAGAAGAACTGTCGCAGAGGAACATTCCACAGAAGAACTGTCACCGCTTTTTTGTTCACTCATTTCACACAGACCAAAAGCCCACAATTTTTTTATTGGATATTTTCTTTATTTGCATTTCAAATGTTATCCCCTTTCCCAGTTTCCCTCCCTCCTGGAAACACCCTATCATATCCTCCCTCCCCCTGCTTCTATGAGGGTGTTCCTCCACCCACCCATCCACTGCCTCACTCTGTAACACACAGATGCTGGGTGTGGCCCATCCTGAAATTACCATTTCTATCACACCTGGGCCTGTCCTAGCTGTGTCCCAGACTGACCTTGAACTCAGGAATCTGCCTGCCTTTGTATCTTCCTGCCTTTGTGTCTTTCTATCAAGATGGCTCAGAGTAGCTGCCTGTAGATCTGTGAGGCTCCTTATGTAATGCATAGCGCATTCTAATATTTTTGCATAGTTGGGAAATTATATATTTTCAAACTCATGTTTTAGAGTCCATTTCCACAGCCTTAAGGGCTGTCCTGAATTTTATATTTTGGGCAGAGAAACCAAGCAGCAAAGCAAGCCAAGGTGTTCCACATGAGAGAGGTTTATTATGAGGGAATGGGAGTGGGGAGCAGTGAAGCAGGTAGAAGGATAGAGAAGAGGAGAGAGAAAGTGGGGGGAGAGAAGAAAGAGGAGGAGGAGAAGAAGAGAAGAGAGTGAGGAGGGGGTGGCTTCCTATTTTATACAGAAAATGACGTCACACCAGTGAGGGCAGGAACTCAGCCAAGTGAATTGTGGGATTGAAGGTCCTTGTCCTGGCAACGCAGGTCAAGGGTCACATGGTTAGGCCGGGGCTTGGAGTATCCTGGTGCTAACACTGAAGGTCCCAGTTTTTACTATATTGTTGAGACATTAGTCACACCTTCACCTCCTGGACTCCTGCTGTCTGATTATCATGGAGACATTAAAGTCAACAGGAGGAATGTAAAATATGTACATGGTTATACAAACAAGCCTTATGTCCATGGAAGCCATTGACACTCCTGGAGGCCCACATCTGCTGGCCCTGTCCCAGGGGCAGGAACCATGGCATTCTGTCCCTGCCAAGGCCCTACTGGCCCTGGCAAGTACATATGTATATATGCATGCTTGTATATACTACCTATTGAGTCCGCTATTTCTCAGACATGCATGTGTCTCAGGTTAACTACTTTGAACTTAACAACCTTTGTAGGATCACTTCACTTCCCTGGAAAAGACTGATTTTCCCTTCTCATAGCAGCCACTGGCCATCTGGAGATTTTCTTTCTTTTTTTTTTTTTTTTTTCTTTTCTTTTTTTAAAAAATTATTTATTTGTTTACATCCAAAATGTTGACCCCTCTCCACACATCCCCCTCCCCTTCACCTCTGAGAGGGCAACCCCCACCCATAGACCCCCAACCTGCGGCATCAAGTCCCTACAGGATTAGGCTCATCCTCTCCCACTGAGGCCAGACAAGGCAGCCCTCTGCTACATATGTGTCCTGTCCGAGCATGCGCTGTAGGCAGTTTGGTTGTTGGCTCAGTCTCCGGGAGCTCCCAGGGGTCCAGGTTGCTGTTTTCAGAGTTCCTTGTACGGGCCACCAGATGCCGCAAACCCCAGCCTCCGGCCAGCAGAGGTGGGGAAAAGATGACACATACGCCAAGGCAGGATTCAAGCAGCTTCCTCAACTTCTGCTTCAGCTTCAGCTCCCTTTATTCTCTGCTTTATTCTGGGGGATCGCCCAATTTATTTGCCTCTACCCTCTGCACTCCTCTCTCACCACTCTTCATCATCCAATCAGCATTCAGCATGCTCTGTACAGGAACCATACACACAGACAGGGTGTGCGTTGATAGGCCAGTGACTCGATATCATGCTGTATGATACTATGAGTCAGACGGGGCAGCGCATGGTCATTCAGGTGCGCATGATCAGGTTCTTGGTAAACAAGCAGGGATCATGGGGCTTGGCAATGAGCCAGGGCGCCATCTTGGCTGCCCCACGGCCATACCCACTTCCCACACCAGGTTAGTTGGTACTGTTGGTCTTCTTGTGAGGTTGCAATCTCCTTGAGGGTCTTCAATGCCTCCACTAACTTCCCCACAGGTGTCCCTGACCTCAGTCCAGTGTTTGTCTGTGGGTGTCTGCATTTGTCTAAGTCAACTGCTGGGTGGAGACTCTCAAAGGGCTGCTGTGCTAGGCTCCTGTCTACAAGCATAACATAGCATCATAAAGAGAAATGTGTAACCCAAGCTGGCCTCAAACTTGTGATCCTCCTGTCTCTGCCTCCTTCAGCAAATCCTCCTGGCATGCACCACCACAACCTTCGGAGATTTTCATCTAGAGGTTGAACCATGTGGGATTCACCGACCATGATGGCATATCAACACTTGTTGACATCATGCCAGTTTTGCTCGGGCATTCATACTGTTGAGATTTCATGGGCTCATTTTCCCTGTCATATCTGAAGAATGCTCTCTAGCAACAGACATCCTCGCCCTCTGGATTGTTAAAAATCTTTCCTCCCCTTCTTCAGTGGCTTTCCCTGAACCTTTTATATAGGGGTTACATCACAAATCTATCAGTTAGGATTGGGCACCCCCATAGAATTAGATGCTTAATATGATGTATTTTTATCTTATCCACTCTCTAATCACTGCCCTCAACTCCTCTACCATCCTTCCCACACACCCCAAGTACATATTTGAGTCTCTTGCTTATGTATCTCGCCAAGTCTAATACTGCCCAGATGCTTATGGGTGTGGGACAGTCAACAGGGGCATAGAAAGTCTACTATGGACAACACCACTGGAGAAAATTGATTTCTTTCTCCAAACAACCATCAACTTTCAATATTTCCTCAGGTAGGGAAGAGAGCCTTATGAGCCCTTCCCCTGCACCTTCTGGAATGTTGCCTGGACAGGTTCGCCTGCTCTGAGTTCATGAGTGTAATGATCCTGTCATGCCCAGAAGACACGCTGTCCTGATGCTCCCCAAACTCTGGCTTTTACAATTTCTCAGCCTTGTGTTCCCTGATGTTCCCCAAGCCTCACAAGGAGGAATTATGATACCTGTGTTCCAGTTGTGTCTGAGCTCTCTATAGACAGTTGTTCTCTGCACTCTGGCTGGCTGTGAGTCTCGGTCTTAATTGCTACCCACTGCACAGAGGAGCTTCTCAGAAGAAATGCTGAGCACTTCAGGGATCTGTGACTTCAGAGAGCCTTATTAGGATGTGATCAGATACTATGGCCATCTAACAAAATAATAATAAGAGATTCCCCTTAAGGTCCATGAGCTCATTGGCCATAGGTTCTTGACCAAAATTATAGTACATAGCTTGAGTTTCCCCTAAACAACGTCTCATGCAACCATTTTACTGCTTAAGTCAGAGTCTGAATATAATAATTTTTCCCGGTTTCAGCCAAGGCTTCTAATTGTCATTCTGATTTGGTTTTGTGTAAGTTTAAAATTTTTTATTGTTTATTTATAATCATTTTCTTATAAGTATACAGTACACTTTGATCACATTTCCCTTAGCTCCCAAACCTACTCTCTCCTTTCTCATTCCTCCCCTTCCCACTAGCCACTTTTGCTTCTACTGTCATATTATCTGTTCATATATAACTTTACGTAACTATATCAAATGTAGGAAGAACAAATAGTAGAAAACATGTGAATTTGTCTCTCTGAGACTGACTTAATTTAGTTACTATGATAATCCATTTTCATGCAAACGGCATAACATTATTCATTTTTGACTAAAAGAGAATTCCACTGTGTATGGTTTTTTCTTTTCTTTCTTTCTTTCTTTTTTTTTTTTCTTTTGGTTTTTCGAGACAGGGTTTCTCTGTATAGCCCTGGCTGTCCTGGAACTCACTTTGTAGACCAGGCTGGCCTCGAACTCAGAAATCCACCTGCCTCTGCCTCCCGAGAGCTGGGATTAAAGGCATGAGCCACCACGCCCAGCAGTGTATATTTTAAAAAGGTTACAACCATTTCAGGTAACTTGTAGTAGGTGAACCCAAAAAAGTGTTTCTAACATACACATGGACCAAACTTAATAACTTCTTTTTAGACCTTAAAGTATCATTATCCAGTGGGTTGATTATATTGTGTGTGTGATTTATTCATTGTAGATAGCCAAGACCTTGTGCTGAAAATTGGGTCCTCTATAAATATGTGTTCAAAGAATAATATGTAACTTTAGTAATACTGCTCAAGAGAACTAGCTTGCCATCAACTGGGTGTGTATCACTCATAGTTAACCTTTATAGGTCATGAATCACTAGAATGATCTACCTTTTACAGAGTATTGAACATTTTTTAGCAAGAGCTTGAGGACATTGATTTATATTACGGTACTCAGATCTTTTGTACTCCCTAATGCTATTTGGTTGGTAGGCTCAATATTACCAAGGCTCTTCATTAACAACCCCCTAAAATACAATGCAGAAATATTAGATGATATTTACTTCCCCTCTTTCTAACTCTATAGCAGAAATATGAAGATCTTTTACTTATAGTCAAAGCGTCTTGTTTTCAAAAGTGGAGCTATCTCTAAGTATAATCAAGTATTTCAAAGCTTGTTCACATATGATATTCTTAGGTAAATCCCTAGCAAAGCTAACTTTCTATGAAAAAAAAAATAGTTCAAGAAACATATTTTACTGCTTACAGCAGATTTGAATGGCTTCTCTCTCTAAGAGAAAAATGCATTCAGTCATTTACTTCATTGGACTTGTCTTGAGGGTTTAAAGCTTGCCAGTCTTGGTGTTAGGCCCTTATAGTGTATGGATAAACACTCATGTAAGCTTGACAAGGTAAGTCTATCCCATAGAAGAAATCAACTTTCCTAACCAGTGTTTTCTTCTGTTCAGTTAATCACAGGCTTTGTTGGACAGCTTCTAAAATAAATTTGGAACTTCATTCAAGACAGGTTCTTTCTCATGAATTATCTTAATAACTTCCCAACTTATCTCTGCTTCCACTATCCACATGAAAATAAAAAAGAGGTGTCAGTCTGTCTTAGTGTTTTACTGCTGTGAACGGACACCATGACCAAGGCAAGTCTTATAAAGGACAACATATATTTGGGACTGGCTTACAGGTTCAGAGGTTCAGTCAAGTGTCAGCAAGGTGGGAGCATGGCAGCATCTAGGCAGGCATGATTCAGACAGAGCTGAAAGTTTTACATTTTCATCTGAAGGCTGCTGGTGGAAGATTGCTTCTAGGCAGGTAGGAGGATGGTCTTAAAGTCCAGACCCACAGTGACACACCTACTCCAAGGCCATGCCTCCTCCAAAAGGGCCAAGTCTTCTAATAGTGTCACTCCCTGAGCCAAACATATACAAACTATCATACAGTCTGTGTGCCTGCTTTGCTGCTGAGATGTCAGAGGGTAGCTCAGGGAAGACAGAACTCAGTCCATGATAGGAGTCTCAGCCTGTGTTCTTCCGGGTGAAAGAACACTGGGATCTGAGGTGGATACTGTGGTTCTCAATCTCCTATGTACCCAAAAGCCACTGAGGGACCTCAAGAAGTTGGGAATGTGGGTTCAAAGGCCTGAGCTTTCCCTACACACTAGGCAGGAAGGGGAAGTGGGTGGCTGAGTCTGGGATAGGGTGTCCGGTTTGGTTCCCAGTGAATTCCCAAAGTTGGAAGGGGCTGGAAGAGAGGCCTTCTCTGGAAGATTTAGGAGAGGCTCTTTGTGAGGAAGGTCAACCTTCCCACCCCCCTGCAGCGATCCTTGATGAGGGAGACAGTCCTTGCTTGTCCAAACTGTTTTATTCACGGTGGAGGTGAATGCATACATTTTACCAAGGGTGTACTAGGGATTAAATACCTTTTGTAGGAAGGGATGCCCAGGAAAGGAAGCTCATTGGTTAAATACATGAAGCCTAAATACCTCATTAGCATGGAGGACTGTAAGGTTTTATGCTATGTGATCAGTTGTCATGACTGTCTCAATGGGGTGCTTTGATTATTTGCTCCAGGACAGATAGACCCTGGCCAGGAGCTGGTTCTAATGTCTTGCTGTTCTCAAGTATGAGAATTCCTAGGGAGTTGAACCTGCTTCAACCTTACCAGGTCTTCTGTCTGGTGGCATCATCCACTCACACCACATGTAGTGGTTTCACTTTCTATGAAATTGTGCTCCAACTTCTCCTTTCCTTTCTCTATATTGAATAGACTTTCTGCTGTGCTAACTTTCATGGATCTCCCTGACTTTACCTTATCAACCTTTTTAGTACCTCCTGTGCTCTGAATGCAAGAGACTCCAGCCTGTCTGTCTTTCCCTTATCTTACCAAACTAATCCATTCTTTATCTCAGACATTGATGTGTGCTAAGAACTGTCCTCAGGCTCCAGTACACCATTCTCTTCTGAGTCATTCTGTGATATTTGTTTTACCACCATTATTTAAAATGACTTCACTTATTTTTTTACTGTTTCTTTTCTAGTTTTCTGTCTCCCATAAATACACAGAAACTGCTCTCATTTTGGGTTTTCATGTCAACCTCTGTCAACCAGAGCAATCATTGTCCCACAGTAGACACTTGAAGAGTATTGTCTCAGGGCATGGATTTGTGCAAAAGGCCATCCGGAAAATTAAATTTGTCATAAAAAGCTCAAGGGAAGAATAAAACAGTCAATATTCCTTAATGAGGGAACTGTATAAGGCCAGCATTTATGTTGGTACCAGTTTTAAAGGTGAATAAAAAAGATGGATCAAAATAAGGATGGGGGACTAAAGATAAAGGGGAGTCACAATTTTATATTCATGATGGAAACATTGCATCTTGCTCTATCTCTGAAGACTGTTAGGTAATGACAGTATAAGACTTCGGTATTATTAGGACCTCCATATATTTACCAAAAAGCAAAACTCAGCACATAATTACAAGGTAGCTTCCTATAGCATGAGACTCTAATCTGATATTTGTTCTAAACTCAGGCCAGATACCTAAACTCTAAGAATGAGCATTGAAAAGGCTAACATATCTATGGGTATACCTCACTTAAGTGGGGGTAGGGAGCCTTGAGAACCATCCAAACAGCTGGAGTTGCTGCAGAGATGATGTGACATGCCAGTGACAGCTTAGATCTAGAGGATGCTGTGCCCCAGGGTCTGAGGGAAGGCTTGATGGAACTCTCTGCAGCTTGCAGAATAGCAGTCATTATTATGTATAGCTTTCAGCAAACCCTTCCAATCGGGCTCACCCTTCCTGTCAGTTAGAGGGTAAACTCCCTGTTTCTCAGCAGTCAGAATGAGAAAGCAAAGAAAGAGCCAGGTAAAAACACACAGAATTCTAGTCACTGAGTTCCAAATCCAGCGGATAAAGATGCCACCTTCAATTGCTTTCATTTGGATCTCCGTTTTGGGAAAGAAACCATATGTCATATAAAAAAAAAAATCACAGTTTCTTTTTGATTAATCTCCAGTAGGGAGCCCAAAGATATTAAACTTCAGTGTTCCCAGACTTTTCTCCACCCCTCGTAAACAATTCAATTGAATTTGAATTAATATTTATCAAGCACTACACTATGGATGGCAGTATAGTGGATGCTGTCATACAAGTGCTACATAAAAGGGCTACGACTCATGACCAGCCTTAAGATAAACTCTTTTATACAGAACAATGGGAATACTGCAGCAGTAACCATGAGTACCCCCACAAGATGCTAAAAAAAAAGTTTGTTGAAATTCACTATTTATTAACTACACACCATACTCAAGAAAGACAAGTCCTGAACTGAATTTGTAAAAGTGATGTTGTCAATGAATAGAAAAAGGGAAACAGATTTTGTTAGGAGAACAGTTACATTATTTATAGAGAAAAATGTCCTACCATGTCTCATGTGTGAATAAATGAGGCTACTCCTCTTAGCCAGACATAGATGAAGAGAATAAGCCTCTGTTGATTTTCCTGTAACGTTCTTGTTTGCTTGTTTTTAGTTTAATACTCTCAGAGGTCTTGTTTATGGCATTTATTATTCCAAATAGTGCTGTCCAAACTATCCTAGGCTAGGTGAAGACAAGGCTAGCTCTTTTTCTGACAATTTGAATACATCAGAATACTTGCTTACATAGTTAGGACTTCTTAATTATTTCTACTCATGATTCCTCTCACCCCAGAAACTTTTATATAACTTTAGGTATGTGTGTATATAAAAGCAGGTATAGAAACCAACCATTTAACCATTTACTAATAACGAATCATGAAGAAATTGGTGGTTGAAATCAGCTCCTTTTTCATGCACGATCTCATTAGTTTTAAAGACAAATGAGGAAATGTGCACACTATTGAGATGCATATGATCATTTGTGTATACATAAAGAATTAGAACTTGGAGTCTGAAGCAATGGCTCTGTGGTTTACAGCACTTGTTCTCTCAGAGGATCTGGGCTCAGTTCCAAGTACCCACATGGTGACTCTACCATTACTAACACCAGTTCTAGTGGTGTCTTCTGACCTCCACAGGCACCAGGCATGCACATGGTGCACACATATACATACAGGTAAAACACTCATACACATAAAACAAATATATTTTTAAAGAATGAATTATATGTTGGTGCTGGGGGGGGGGGTTGGGAGGAGACTGCTCAGAGCAGATAGCTCTTGCTATACTAGTATAATGAAATGAGGTTGGCTTCCTGAAACCCTCATAAACTCAGATGTGCTAGCATTTGTCTCTAATCATAGGAGTTCTCTGATAAGATGAGAGGCAGAGGCATGTGCATCTCCAGGTGCTCATAGACCAGACACCCTGCTGATTACTGAAGTGAACAAGATATCCTGCCTCCAGTAATGTAGAAGGGAAAGACAAACACTTGAATTGTCTTCTGACACCCACAAGTATAGCATGGCCTGTGCAGGCCTGTATTCACACACTTATATGCATGTACATACATACACATAATACATACACAATATTTTAAAATAATTTTTTAAACTGATAATATTTTAAAATAATTGAGCCTTTACTGATTTAATATAGGACACAAAGCATCTTTAACAATTTCAGTAGTTCATCAATATTTCGATTCAGAATTATCAATATTGAGGGCACTACTTTGTACAAATACGTAATATAAAATGGCAGTACATTTAGCACCGTTTCAATTATTATTAAAAATTCTGTTCTAATTCCAAACTACTATTCATCAAATGATTTTCTTTAGGAATCTCACCTGTACTCCTCAATTAGCAAACTCAACGGTTCTAAAGTATGCCAATTGGATAGTTATGTGCTGAAGAATTACACAAGAAAATATTGTCTTTGTTTTTCATAATTACAGCATTATGTTTTCATAACAGCAGAAACATCACGTGTGCAGGAGAAATCCTGCTGTTTCTAACATGTAAGTTATATAACAGAGCTGATGTATTTCAAGCAGATGTGATCCCTTGGTACTTCATGTCATCATAGCATGCACATTGCAAAGTGCACATGTGTGTTCAGAGCCAGTTCTGAAGCAAAGTCCCAACAATGCAACATGAGCTGAAAACACCTGGATTTTCCTCACAATTGTTTTTAATTAATTTTTTGGTATTGCATAGCCCTAAACTTTCTACTATTAGAAAGCTTACTTTCTAATAGTAGAAAGTAAATCACATGATCCCATGTTGAGCTACAACCCATAGTTTAAAAAGCTCTGTTGTATAGTATTTATAAACCCTAGTTCCACTAATACATGATGGTAATCATGACTCCACTTATCTCTCATAGTTATTTTGATAATTAAATGGAAACATACCTGTGAGATTTAAGATTGTTACATGTTTATAGTGATTTATAAATGTTGTGTACTTTCCACAGGTCAATGTGGTAACAAATAAGATATGCTGACCCAAATAATATTTCATTATTTAAATATTTTATTTAATATTTAATAATGTTTAATTTTAGAGCTTTCATATATATGTATATATATATTTACATATATTTATATTTATTTTTTGAAGTAACAAGATTTTAGTTTTGGGCTTGCCATTAGAAAAAGAACAAGAATCAACACAAATAACAAGGAATCCGCTAGGTGGTTCCCATCTGTCTTAAGTGGCTCTGGGTTTCCCACAGAACCATGACTTAGCAGATTCCACTGCTCACTTGTGTGAACTCTGATTTTGCATTCACTCCCCGGGTGCAAACAGGTCGCCTCCAGCAACACTTAGTCACTTGAGGTTTTGTAGCCGTACATAGTGTCCCACAGAAACCGCTCCGTCTGCTAAACAATATCTTGACTACAAATCTTCTCTGATGGTCAGTGAATCGACAATGACACGGCATGGCCATTATCACCATGGCAACAGTACCTTCTAGCATCTGGGTGATATTTTATCCACTGTTGAATGGATAGATGGGTAGATAGATGTCTAGCTAAAGAGATAGATTTAAGGATACAGAAATAGTCACAGGTAGCTAATCAGGGTAGTAGGTTGTAGAAAGGAGCTTTGCATTCAAATTCACCCTCGATAGAATAAGCTCTCAGGATTTGAAGGATGCCCTAGTGCTAGGAATACTTGCATTTTGGAAGTAGTGTCTCTCACTTGACTTCATGTCTTGAAAATGACCATGGCTGCCTAAAGCTGGGTAACCCAAGGACATTAGAAGTTTTCAGGGTCAGCTTGATTTGGTAATTGGTCACTGTAAAAATACAAACCCTGACCCCACTGAAGGCCTTTTTGTTTTGTTTTTACTTTACATCCCAATCACATCTTCCCCTCCCTCTTCTCTCATTTCTCCTCCCCAGCATCCTTCTGACCCCCTTTTCTCCTCAGATAAGAGGAGCCCCCCTCCCCCAAACACATACACTCTTCATGGATATCAACCAGCCTTGGCATATCAAGTTGCAGTAGAGCTAGGTGTATCTTTCCTGTTGTGTCTAGGAAAGGCAGGCCAGTTATGGGAAAGGGATCTAAAGGCAGACAACAAAGTCAGAAAAAGCCCCTACTCCTGCTGTTACGAGTCTCACATGAAGACCAAACTACCCAACTGTTACATATGTGCCAAGAGCCTGTCTGTCCTATGGACGCTCTCTCTTTGGTGATTCAGTCTCTGTGTGCCCATATTGGACCAGATTAGTTGATTCTGTGTGGTTTCTTTTGGTGTCTTTGACTTCTTCTCCCACCCCCCCCCCCACTTCAATAGGATTCCCCAAACTCCGATGATTTATGTATTTATTTATTTATTTATTTTACATCCCAACTGTAGCCCTCACTCCAGGTCCACCCTTGCCAAGTTCCTCAACCCATCTTCCTTCCCCTTCAACTCTGCGAGAGTGCCCTCCACCCTGTATCACCCTACCCTAGAGCATCAAGTCTCTGCAGGATTAGGCTCATCCTCTCCCAATGAGGGCAGGCAAAGCAGCCCTCTACTACATATGTAACAGAGGGCCAGTTGTGTGTGCTCTTTGGTTGGTAGCTCAGTCTCAGGGAGTTCCCAACGGTCCAGGTTAGTTGACACTGTTGATCTTCTTATGGGGTTGCCATCCCCTTCAGTTCCGTCAATGCTTCCCTTAACTTTTCCACAGGATCCCTGACCTCCATCCAGTGTTTGTCTGTGGGTATCTACATCTATCTGCATCAGTTGCTGGATATATCCTCTCAGAGAGCTGCTATGCTAGACTCCTGTCTGCAAGCATAACATAGCATAGTATCCTTAATAGTATAAGGGACTGGTGCCTGCCCGTGGGATAGGTCTGAAAATGGGCCAGTCATTGTTCTGCCATTTTTTCAGTCTCTGCTCTTTGTCCCTGAATTTATTTTAGATAGGACCCATTTTGGGTCAAAAGTTTTGTAGGTGGGTTGGTGTCCCCAGTCCTCCACTGGAGATCCTCTCTGGCTACTAGAAGTAGTCTTTCCAGGTTCCATATCCCAACTGTTGGGCATTTCTGCTAAGGTCACCTGCATTGACTCCTAGGTGCCTTCCTCATCCCAGGTCTCTGGGACTCCCTAGAGAATCCCTCCATCCCAACTCCTGGCAGGTGCATGTTTCCATTTATTCTCCTGGCTTACTGGGGGTCTTTCCTGTCCCTCCCCATGCCTGGTCCTGACCCCCTATTTCCCTAACCCTCCCTTAACCCACCAAGGTCCCTCTCTCCCTCTGCCTCCCATGATTATTTTGTTCCCCCTCTAAGTGGGATTCAAGTGTCCTGACTTGGGCCTTCCTTCTTGCTTAACTTCTTATGGTCTATAGTGTGTATCATGGGTATTCTGACCTTTTAGGCTAATATCTGCTTCTCAGTGAGTACATACCATGCATGTCCCTTTGGGACTGGGTTACCTCACTCAGGATGATATTTTTAAGTTCCATCCATTTGCCTGCAAAACGCATGATGCCCTTGTTGTTAATACCCAAATAATATTCTGTTGTAGAGATATACCACATTTTCTGTATCCGTTCTTTGGTTGAGGAACATCTGAGTTGCTTCCAGTTTCTGGCTATTATGAATAAGGTTGCTATTAACATAGTAAAGCACATGCCCTTGGGGTATGGTAAAGCATCTTTTGGGTATATGCCCAGGAGCAATATAGCTGGGTCTTCAGGTAGAACTATTTCTAATTTTCTGAGAAACAGCCAGAATAATTTTCAGAGTAGTTTTAAAAGTTTGGAATCCTCCATTAGCAAGGGAGGAGTATTCCACTGTTTCCAAATCCCTACCAGTATATGCTGTCATTTGAGTTTTAGATCTTAGCTATTCTGATGGGTATAAGGTGGAATCTCAGGGTTATTTTGATTTGCATCTCCATGTTGACTAAGGATGTTGAATATTTCTTTAAGTGTTTCTCAGCCTGAAATTCCTCTGTTGAGAATTCTCTGTTTAGTTCTGTACCCCATTTTTTGATTGGGTTATTTGGTATTTTGCAGTCTAACTCCTTAAGTTCTTTATATATTTTGGATATCAGCCCTCTGTAGATGAAGAGTTAGTGTAGCTCTTTTCCCAATCCGTTGGCTGCCATTTTGATAAGCTTTTTCAGCATTTAGTGAAATGATCATGTGGTTATTTTCTTTCAGTTTGCTTATATGGTGGATTATGTTAATGTATTTTTGTACATTGAATCACGTCTGAATCCCTGGAATGAAGCCTACTTGATCATGGTGGATGGTGTCTTTGATGTATTCTGGGATTTGATTTGCGAATATTTAATGGAGTTTTTTGCAACAGTATTCATAAGGGAAATTTGTCCGAAATTCTCTTTCTTTGTTGACTCTTTGTATAGTTTAGATATCAAAGTGATTGTGACCTCATAGAATGAGTTTGGCAGTGTTCCTTCTGTTTTTATCTTGTGAATAGTTTGAAGAGTATTGGTATTAGCACTTATCTGAAACTCTGATAGAATTCTGCGCTAAAACCATCTGGCTCTGGGCTTTTTGTTTTTATTTTTGTTTTTGTTTTGTTTGTTTTGTTTTGTTTTTGATTGAGAGATTTTAAATAACTGCTTCTATTTCCTTAGCAGTTAAAAAAACTATTCAGATTATTTACCTCATCTTGATTTAGCTTTGAATTGGTATCTGTCTAGAAAATCATCCATTTCATTTAGAATTTCTAATTTTGTGGAGTAAAGGCTTCTGAAGTAAGACCTAATGATGCTTTGAATTTCTTTAGTGTCAATTGTCATGTCTTGCTTTTCAGTTCTGATTTT
>NC_034601.1:53051016-53062307 GCF_900095145.1 Mus pahari | reverse complement strand
AAAAAAAAAAAAAAAAAGAAAATTGTTTTGACTTCATGGACTCAGAAAGAATTGGCCAAATGAATTAGAAATTAATAAGGAACATTGTGTGACCTCTGAAACAACATGTACACAGTAGTTCAGATTATTTTCACACACCAGGATCTCAGTTTTAAATGCCACTGCTTGTGATTGTTAGAATACAAATTGCCATGAAATTGATAGGAAGGCAATTAATCCAAATCTCTTCAAGTTTTTTGTAACAATATGAAAATGACCCATTAAAAAACTCACATGCACAACCACTAAAACATACACAAATTCAAGTGTTCATCAACTTTAAGTAAATACAAAATAAATAAAAAGTAACAATAGAAAGATAAAACACTGATTATGTGCTACAATGTGAAAGAGTCTTGGAAACATTAGGCTACAACAAGAATGCAAGAAGTCAACTATAAAAAGCTGCATGTTTCTGATTGGAAAATATTGAGAGCAGGCAAAATCCCAGTAGGGTAGAAAGTCGGTTAGTGGTTGTATAGCAGAGTGGGACTATGGAGTATAGCAGGGTATGATGGTAGATATGCAATGGTCCTCATAGGGATTATGGGGAAAAAATCTTAAGCTCTATTAATGTTGTGTGCTTTCAAAGGATGAATGTCATGCTATGGGAACTCTGTGTTGCTAAGCTGTTGAAAAAAAGAGAATGTGATGCTATGTTGGTGAAGACTTGATAATGGGACCTTTAAATAGGATTGGTGGGTATGCAAACTAGTCCAGCCATTATGAAAAATCAGTAAAGATGTTCCTCAGAAATCCTGAAATAGAAATGCCATGTCACTCACTCTTGAGTCACAATCTGAAGGAATCTAAGGCAGCATAAAATAGAGATCCCTGTGTGGCCTTCAGCACAGCACAATTCACAGTAGACCCATCCTGCAGTCAGCATAGGAGCCCATTGATGGATGCACAGAAGAGAAAATGTGGCCATTAAGCAAGAATGAAACTAATGTAATTATTCCAGAATGTGGATGGAAGTAAAGACTATCCTGTTCAGCAAAGTTAGTTATCATTAGAAGGGGGAAGATGGTTCATCCGGTAAAATGCCTGTACAAGGAATATGTTTGCAATCCCAGAACACATATAAAATGTGCAGGGTGTACACATGCAAACCTAAGGCAATGGGAGCAGGGCTGGGAGGATCTGCATAGCTTACTGGCCAGCCAGTGTGGCTGAATCAGCGAGTTGTGGATTCAGTGAGTGCCTTGGCCTAAAAATAAGGATCTTTTAAAAGATGGACAATGATAGAAGACATCCAGTATCAACATTACATAAACACACACACACACACACACACACACACACACACCACTATTCAGTCTTAGAGACATAATATTTCTTGCATATATAGAATTTAAGAAATGAAACAAAATTAACAAAAACATAAAACTATTAATGTAGAAAGAAGGGAGGCTAAAGAGATTAGGAGGGGGGCTGGAGAGATGGCTCAGCCATTAAAGGCTGGGCTTACAACCAAAAATATAAGAGATTAGTAGGGGACCAGAAATGAGATGGAATGCAAGTGTCTCACATAAGTAATACAAGAGCAAATATCAATGAAATATATTACACATATGCATGATAAAGGCCTAATTAAGTTCACTATTACTAATTTAAAAAACTTGTTTAAAATAATAATTTTGTTTCGTGGCATCCTCAGGTTAGATTGGAAACTACATTTCCACATGACCTTGTATAGCTGTTTCCCTTTATATACACACGTGTTTAGATTATCAACAGATTTTTCAGAAAACAAAATTTTCTGATCCATTGACATTATAAAACTTCATGTAATAGTAATCAAGACTCACTAAATGTAAGCAATTATTAAAACAATCCAGGAGTTGTCTATGTATTTTTATATATGAGTCTTGCTAAAACTCGGGTTTGGATCACTACACTTGTACAGAGAAAGGAATGAGGCTTTCTTTATTTCCACAGATGGTCCAGGAACTCTTCCTGCTGTTTAGAAATTCTGCCTGACAGTAACTATGATCTGACAGAACTTTACTTCCTAAGAAAGAAGAATTACCTTTTAAAGTGTAGTATAGTCCTTTCCAGAAAATAGAATTTATGTTTTCAATTCTAAAGTTTTGAGATTCCTAATAGAAGAGAGTTAGGTAGAACACATGATCGAAGAGGCCGATTCACTCTAATAGTGGACTGTCTACAAAGATGGATTGGAAACATAAAGAGCTAATAACACCAAGGATTTTCATTGCTAGGTTATCTCTTGTACATTAATTATACAGCAGAGCCTGCTTTAATGGACACACTTTCTGTAAGGATGCTTTGTTTAAGAAAAGCTTCCTCTCTTTAGTCTGACTTGAATGTGGAGATACAATCAGAGAGATGTGGTATGTAAAGCCAAGTTTGCCCCATTGGTAATGTAAGCTTATTCTTCTCCATAACCAACGGGTCAGCCTAGTGAGAGAGGCTGTGTCCCTACGAGGAATTCGTTGGGTCTCATCACCTAAGCGACTCTGTGGTTTTATCAAACATTCATGACAACACCTTGTAACACAGAAAAAAATGTAATTACTTTTATGTATGCCTCTACTATATAATATAATATTGCCTCAGTGTCTTACTATATATAAATCTACTTTTAATATCATTCATAAATTAAGTTGGCCCAGTATATGACTGGAATCCTTTATGCTTCTCTGTAACTCACTGATGACAACACTCTCCAAACAATTAAATAAATTAATATGCATTACTTTTATTTCTATTCACATCTCATCTGATACCAAGATTACTACCTGTATTTGGCTTTGCTTGTCCTTGCATTTTGCCTAGAATACCATTGGACTGCTTTTCCTCTTTCATAAATTATGTATTGTCCTGAACTCTAGGTGGGAGGAGAAGATGTTATGTATTGATTATTGTCTATTTTATTATTCACATTGCAGTATATAGTATAATTCTTCTAGCCAAGAACTTCAAATACTTTCTTTTATATTTGTCCAAAATAAATGAAAAGAAAATCTAGTTACTTTTTTTTTTATTACTTGTGTTATTCTATTTTGTCTGCAGCTTTTCTAAATCCATTTTTTGTTTATATATCTTGGTGGGTTTTTTTTTTGTTTTGTTTTTGTTTTTTTGAATGACCTAGCCTGGACCATTTTTTTTTTATAGTATTTCTAAATACCACAGGAATTTCTCCAGATCGCAGGCTTTGGTGCCCTCCTGTCTACCTGTGTTTCCCCAGAGAGGCTTATAAATGCAGAATGTCCATTGCGTATTCTCCACACTCTTTTCTCTCACACCATTTTACTTCAGTTTGCTCTTGTCAAAAAAAAAAAAAATGGCATAGTTTTCTCTGGAAGTAAACATGGCTTGCTGTCCTCTGTCCTTGTTTAGCTTAGCTCTTCATCACCTCTAGTTAGCTTTTATTCCTCCTTTAAATATCAAGCAAGGTCTTCTATTTTGTTATGAAGACCAGCAGTGGTCAGCTGAATTGATGCGTCTCTCCAATAGATCCTGTACGATTTGTTCCTGGTTCAATTTACCACACATATATGCATGTACACTCTATTAAGATCAGCCAGCTAATAGGTGTGATTCTCTCACAGAAGCATGATGGCCACTTCACCGTCATCCAGTTGGTCGGCATGCTGAGGGGCATCGCGTCAGGCATGAAGTATCTTTCTGACATGGGATATGTTCATCGAGATCTAGCCGCGAGGAACATACTGGTGAACAGCAACTTAGTATGCAAAGTCTCTGATTTTGGTCTCTCCCGAGTGCTGGAAGACGATCCAGAAGCAGCTTATACAACAACGGTAAGTTTCGGTGCCCTGTTCCATCACCGTGTTTACTTTTAGTTGTTTAACACTGTTAGAATAATTGTTCCTGGTTCCTCAGTCTCGTATCCTCACTTTTTATTTTCCTAACTGTTACTCAGTTAAAAGGATTTTCTATATTTGAAGGCTCAGAGGGTCGTTGTTGCTCCTGCTGTTCTTTTTTTAAAAAATAATAATAATAACCACACACAATTTTAAGATTTCGTCTTTGGGCTTCTGACATGCTGTAACTCTATGATCTTCATGGAGATGCGCGGCTTGACTTCCCTTCAGATTAAATCTGCCCTTGCCTGAGGTATTTTAGCTTTCAATACACGTTCTTCTTTAAATATATTTCTTTATATATTTAGCAACATCGCCTCTAATACTTCAAGGATAATAAGGAGCCAGTGATTCAGAAATATCTTCTTTTTAGGTGTTACTGGGTGATCTATACACACTTATAAATGAATGATGTAAGTTTCTTTGGAGATGTATAAAGACTCTCTAACTCTATAGGATTTTCCAAAGAGTACTCAGGGGGAAGCAACCTGGAATAAAAGGCTAAAAGCACCATCTTAAATTATACGATGTCAAATTCACGGTGAATATCGTAATATTTCTGAATTCTCTAAGTCAATTCTTTGTATTCACCCCCTTGGATATTGTTTTGAAGAACTGAGTCTTAACACCTCTACTGAAGTATAATAAACCTGTTAAATTTTAGCTGTGACTGTCATTATTTGTTTATTAAAAATTCGAGTCAGTGATTCATTTGAGATTTAAAACAGCTTCAGTGAAAAATCAAGTAAAAAACATTACTCAAAACATATTTATTCTTTTCCCCCTTTTAAACATGCTAATAATTTTTAAATGGCACCCCATTAATTAATTCCTCTTTATTTTGTTTTCTATTAAATATTTTGAAGTTTCCCTGTATTCAGTAAGCCTTAAGGTAAATGGAAGTTTGACACTATTGATAAAATATTTTATGTCCTTATTAGTTATTTTATTGAAATCTCCTAAGATAATTTGTCAACATTTTCACAATTTCAATATAAAATAGGTTCCGTGAAAAGTAAATTAATCTTCAAGTCTGATGTATAAGGTAGAGCTAATCATTGATCTTTTAATTTAACCAAAAACTTTATGAAAATAAAAAATCTATGGGACCTTAAAATACATTAGTCATTTTAGTGAAAAATAGATATCTCAAACTCCATCTTCTATTTGAAAAATGTCATAATTATTTTCACTTTTCTAAAACCTTTTTCTTTTTTCATCTTATAAACCCATAACTTATACCAATTATTAGGATTAATAAAAATGCAACCCTAATACTTTATATTTGTATAAAATGTTAATTTTAATATTTAAAATTTTTTATACATGCAATCTATGAAAAATCCAAGAAAATATTTAATGAGCCTAATGAGCATAGACATATATACTAATATATGTATATTTGTAACACTTTAAGTAACAATTTAATTGCTCTTTAAAATAAGAAGACCATAGCCAGAAAAATATCTTCATAAAACTAGTGGGTAACCCAAAGTTCTGAGAGCTGGGACTAAAGGTGAGCACCATTGAGGCTAAAGAGATGGCTCAGTGGTTAAGACCACTGACTGCTCTTCCAAAGGTCCTGAGTTCAAATCCCAGCAACCCCATGTGGTTTACAACCATCTGTAATGAGACCTGATGCCCTCTTCTGGTGTGTCTAAAAACAGCTACAGCGTTCTTACATATAAATAATAAATAAATCAAAATAAATAAAGAAAGAAAGAAAGAGAGAGAGAGAGAGAGAAAAGAAGAAAGAAAGAAAGAGAGAGAGAGAAAGAAAGAAAAAGAAAGAAAGAAAGAAAGAAAGAAAGAAAGAAAGAAAGAAAGAAAGAAAGAAAGAAAGAGAGGCAGAGAGAGAGGGGAAAGAAAAATGACATTATTTGGTTAGTTGCCTTTATAATAGACCTGGATAGTCAGTCCTAAAATAACAAAGCCATTTCTCTCTAAGACTTCCTTGATTTACATGGCTCTAGCCACATATGTAGCAGAGGATGGCATTGTCTGACATCAATAGGAGGAGAGACCCTTGGTCCTGTGAAGGTTCAATTCGCCAGTGTAGGGGAATGCCAGGGCAGTAAGGTGGGAGTGGGTGAATGGGAGGGGGAGCACCCTCATAGAAGCAGGGGGAGGGGGAATGTGATGGGGGATTCCAGAGGGGAAACCAGGAAGGGGGATGTAAATACATAAAATATCAAAAAAAAAAAAAAAAAAAAGATCAGTCTTGTGCTTCCCAACACTTTGATATGTTACATTGTTGTTATAGAAGTCTGAACAAGAAATATTGTGATAACAAAGATAAGTAGCCTAAACAAGGTCTTATTTAAAAGGGCTAAGATTGTATCATGTCATATAAAATAAATTAGAGAGACTTTTGGATGAAAGGCATTTCCCATGAAGAAAGAAAAGGGAAAACATGGAAATATAGATATATATGAACAGACAGGTGAGTAACTATGTGGACAGTTTGAAATTGAGTCTGGAAGAAGTGATAAAGCCAAGTTCGTCAGCAATAATTTTCAAGGTTCTTGACTGGCACTCTGAGAAATGTGAAAGTTTTTCTATAGCAATTAAGAAACAGCCACTGATTGACATGTAAATGAATCTTTATTCCCCTCAGAGGCTTACTGCCTTTGTCTGCTAACCTGGAAGCTTCTAGCCTCTGTACACTCTAATCTAGGCCTAGAACGTTCTCAGCCTCTGAGACTTACTACTGAATGAGCTCACCCTTGTTACTTCCTTCTGAACTCTGGCTGGCTGGTTCAACTCAACTCTTCTGGGTCAAATTCTTCTCCAAGATGACTGATTCCATCTGTCTTCTCTCGGTTCCTCATTGTGCTGCTTGGCCTCAAACTAACTCTGGCAATTTGTTCTAATCTTCTAGCTCCTTCTTATGCCCTGACCTCAGCTGCTTTTGCTGACTTTCACTACACTACATGAACTCATGAATGAACGTCACTGCACTGCATTGCAACCAATGTAATGCCTCCCAGATGACTGACCCAATTCCACTACACTGAACTTAACTGACTGAACAGAACTGAAGTCCTCTGTCTTCCTGCACTCCTCTTAAATAGGCTCCATTTCCTGTGCTGTTCTATGAATATTGGGCATATTGTATCTTGTCAAAGCTTTCTTTCATTTGCTGCTTTATCCCTCAATTTGACATCATTGTTTGGGATTAAAGATGTATACTAAGGTTACATCTATATTCCAGCCAGATCATACCATAATTCAGAGCAGCCATGTTACTGGATTAAAATTTGTCTACATTGGCACAAATAAAAGAACAAAACAGTACATTCATGTCATAGAAGATGTTGCTAACAACAACAAATAAATGAAGGGAAGAATAAGGAAAAGAGGAATTAGTAGTAAAATTTCCAGGTAGACATTATTGCTACAGACCCAAAAGTTCACACAGTCTTACCAGAGTAAGGGAAGCGAGAATAAAGAAGAGAGGAAAGGATTGAAATCATTATGACCATATAATATTCAAGATTCAATAATTAATCAGGCATAAATTATATAGAAAAGGAGGAATTAAAGAAGGCATTACTATAAGTAGATTTAACAGCTAGTTGTTGAGAGACACTATTAATCATGACATAGAATCCCCATTAAAGATGCCCTAGATACCAGTATTAGATCACAAGTAAAATCATCACAAAGAAAATCATAGCCACTCTATCTCAGATTCATTCAGATAATGACAGTAAAGATCATTGTTCTGTTGAAACTTACATAAAACATTTTTACTTTATGGACATGTACTTAGCCCCAAAATTATTTTTATTGTTCAGTTAAAAGGGATGGTAGTTGGGGCAGCACCCTCATAGAGGCAGGGGGAAGAGGGATGGGTAGGGGGTTTCTGAAGGGGAGACCTGGAAAGGGGAAAATATTTGAAATGTAAATTAAGAAAATATCAAATAAATAAATAAATAGGACGGTATAGCTAGAAAATGTTATTGCTTTGTGAAGCTATACAATTTCTACATTATAAAATTCCATAAAGTAGGTTAAAGAATGAAGTTTACAATTAAATATAACTAGAGATTCTAATGTTTGTTCCTACACGTGAGTGTTCATTGGTCCTGATTTAGGTTTAAAGCCTATTCTTTTAATGTGTACGAACACCATTAATTATGGAGCTACCACATTGGTATGCAGTTGTGGAGTGGGTTCAGATTACTTCTCATGAGACAATACTCCCACTCTGTAGAAAATAGCAACGCTTGTTTTACTATGTCAGCCTCCAAAAATGAAAGTACACATATTACTTATACCCTGTGAATCCTGAACTAATGGAGAAGTCTACCATGCATTGACTACCTAATTGTCTTGAATCCAGCAATCTAAGGCATGCACACATATCAGAAGAAGCAGCTTCGCAGTTTACAGATAGGCATCAGAGCACACAAGTTCTAGATTCACTGTGTGGGATCTCAAAAGCCTCCCAGGGTGGCTGGAGTCTTAACCAATCAGGACCTCCTTCATATTGTCATTGAGAAACACTGGATTGTAGGCAAGTCCATGGCCCATACCTCCAAACAACCAGGCTTAGTGGCCAAAGCTTGCGAGGACTTCCTGAATCCACAGAAGAGAGAAACAGGCTCCCTGAGAATTCTTCCCCAGAATTCTACCCTAGAAGGTGTAGGCTGGCTTGTGTCGTTTGAAACAATACCCCTATTAGGGGTATTTATATTCCCAGAACGTTCTACTGTGATTCTTCAGAACTAAAATCAAGAAAAGGCGGTGACTCAGTGGTTACAATACCCTCCAATGAGCTACCTACACCAACAAAGACTGTAGGCGAGAACAGATACATCGCTATATGGAGACAGAACCCAGAATAACCAGCTGCAGCGTATAATAGAACTCATATCTCTGCAGACATAAAGAGTGGACAATGCAGTTTAAAAGGAGCTTCAGTAATAGCAAATGCTTCTAGTAAAGCACTTAAACCCTGAACTAAAATACATCAAGCCTCTGCTAAGGGACCTTGGGACCGGGTAATGATAGGGACACCAAGAAATGTGCAATGTAGGCCAAAGATAGAAGAAAATAAGTGACACAAAAATAGTGTCTTGACAAGAAGTAAGGCCTCGCTTTTCTGTGCCAATCCTGTGAAAAACTTTTCAGATTCTCAGAAGAATGACCTTTAGCCAAAAATACAAATGGAGTTATCGTTTTGTTTTTTTTGTTGGTTTGTTTGTTTGTTTGTTTTTTAACTAAGTTAACGTATACAGAAGTTATTGACTCTTTGGGTGTTTTGATATTTGTTTTGTTTTGTTTTTTCACATTCGATAAACAGTCTCCTGTCTGGCTAAAATTTAAGGGCTGAAAAATCTCTTCCATTTTGAAATCTGACACATATTCACCTGGACAATTGCTTTATAACCAGTCCAAAAAAGGTACCCTAGCTCATTAAATATTGCTAGGTAACCACTTCTTATACTTATATTGAAACTGCTAAGCCTCTTTGCTTTCAATTATGGAAATNAGGTCCTATTTACCTTAAAAAGAACATTAAAACATGTATTTTGGCTCACACTCATGTGATATAAGAGATAATTTTTATTTGGAATATAATGGTAGTGTTATTCTTAATTATGATAATGATTTCTGTTATATTTTAAAGATGAAAGCAAACCGTGGGAACCATCATACGACTCCTGACAGGATTCTGTGGCTTTGATTGCTACTTCTCAGGTTACCGGAGGAAAGTTTTTGTTTATTGTTCTTCAACAGCAGTAATAGCATGTCAGAACTTTCCTTATTAGAATACAGAGTATAGTAATTGCAGATAATCCAGATTATCATAATCCAGATACTAAGGCAGAAAACTGCAATAACTAGCAACCTTCACAAAGCTAAGTGCAGAAAAAATAAAAGAACAGATTCTTGTACAGCATTCACTGCAAATTTCAGATGAAGGAAGTGGCTATTTCTTTTAGGCTAAATGCAGCAATAGAAGTAAAAAAGGAAGTTAACAAAAATAGTGATATTATCAGAAAGCTATTGATAGAGATTAAAATAACTTCTTGCTCAATAAAACAGGTGATGACAAGCTACACATTGGAAAATGAAAAGAAACAAAATCCAGGCTAGAAGAATCAGATCTACCTTCAAGGAAGGCACTTACCATTAGGAAAAGAGAATAAAATGCTGTGTAACACACTTACAAAGACTGTTCTTACTCAACAACTGATCTTATGGTAGCTGTTGACCAAAAGAAGTTAACTCCCAGGACAGTATCATTAACTGAGGAGAAAAATTGAAAGGACACAAAGTATTCTTGAACAGAGAGAGAGAGAGAGAGAGAGAGAGAGAGAGAGAGAGAGAGAGAGAGAGAGAGAGAGAGAGAGAGAGAGAGAGAGAGAGAGAGAGAGAGAGAATTTAATAGGCTAATGTATAAAAAGAAAATCTGAGTTCTTATTGATTTTTTTTTTGCAATGTGCTATTTTGGTCATAGAAATTCTAATGGCATAATTCAATTTAAATATATATGATATATATGTCATACACACACACACACACACACACATACACGTAAGCATGTATGTATCCTCTGAGACTCATAAAGTTTCATCAATATAACTACCTAGAAATGAGCTTAATGACAATAGACATGCTAAAATGAATGGGAGAAAAGCATGATGCCTAAACCCTACAGAACTTATGAAGCTACAGATATCTGAGTGAAGCTAAAAAACAAAAACAACAACAACAACAACAACAAAAACCCAACTGAGTAAAGCTGAGAAAAAGGGAGCTAGTCTTTGACCAGGAAAGGGTATACCAAGTGGTCATATTGAAAACATTGTACAGACGGAGAAAATTATATTTAGTAATACATGTATGCATACATAGATGCATGTAACAACAATAAAAAAAGTTATTAGTTTGAAAGAGCTAGGAAGGTGTGACAACTATTGCTGGTTGTCAACTTGGCTATATCTTGAATGAACTACAATGCAGAAGCAGAGGGCGTACCTGTGATCTGGGTTTTGAGGCAGGAAGACAACAGGTCTTTGATCTGGATCTTGAGGGTGGAAGTCACAGGCTTTTGATCTGGTTCTTGAGATAGAAAGATGCATCTTCTGTTGGAAGCAGTGGATGACAGTGGATGAAACAAGGGTTCAGTTTTTTTCCTGCTTGTCCTTGCCTTTGCTAGCAAACCCATTCTTTCACTGGCATGGAAGCCTACTTTTTCAGAATCCCAAAATATACAGAAGATCACTGAGGTATGACTTGTGGACTGAACAACTACTATACACTTGGATTTTCTCTTCACAGCTTGCTATTGTTGGATTAGCTGGAATGCAGCCTGTAAGGCATTCCAATAAATTCTGTGTGTGTGTGTGTGTGTGTGTGTGTGTGTGTGTGTGTGTGTGTGTGTGT
>NC_034601.1:53043772-53050955 GCF_900095145.1 Mus pahari | reverse complement strand
TGTGTGTGTGTGTGTGTGTGTGTGTGTGTGTGTGTGTGTGTGTGTGTGTGTGTGTGTAATTTATATGAAATATAGATAGATGGTAGATGGTAGATAGATAGATAGATAGATAGATAGATAGATAGATAGATAGATAGATAGATAGATAGAAAGATAGACAGACAGACAGACAGACAGGGAGTTAGATTCATTACATAAGTTCTGTGACTCTTGAGAACCCTGACTAATATTGAAAGTATATGAAAAGGTTTGGAGTGAAGGAAGAGAAGAAAAAAATTGATGTAATTATAATCTCAAAAATAAAAGAAACTATTTTAAAAAATGTTATTTCTAGAACCTAATGGGCTCGACGCATTGTATGAAAATACCAAGAAAAAGCCTTACAGTATAAATAAAAGGACAACAAAGCTTTATGTCAGTCACAGAGAATGTGACCTAAGTATAGAGGCAGAGTCTTCACCTGTGGTGAGCACCATATGTACCAGGCTGGGTCACAGGCTGGGAAAATCAAAACCTTAATGGTGACTCTCTTGAGAGTTGGTGGAAAAGGGTATGCCCTTTTAGACTATAGCACTTGGGTTACTCGAAAGTGGCAAATCTTAAGCAAGATAGAAGCAGAGGCCAGTACATTTCCAAAGAAATGATCACCTAAAAAGTCATTCCTTTGGTCTCAGCTCTAGAGTGGGTGGACAGGGGAGCAGGGTGGGGAGGGTACAGGGGACTTTCGGGATAGTATTTGAAATGTAAATGAAGAAAATACCTAATAAAAAATTGGAAAAAGTTAAAAAAAAAAAAAAAAAAAGGTAATCAGAGCCATTAAAAAAAAAATAGAAAAAAAAAAGAGTCATGCCCATGTAGGGTACAGGTCAGTGGTAAAGCATTGGCATAGCCTGGGCAGAGTCCTGGAGTCAATCCCAATGAAAATAAATAAACAGCATTCAAGAAAATAGGCATTTCTTAAAGATCTCTCATCTCTGAGAATTAAGAAACAATAGATTATTAGCCCCAGTGCTCTTTGTAGGAAGGGAATAAAACAATTTAACTATAATCACTCAAAGGGAAGCAAATGATATAGACTGTAAGGCTAGACTTTCAGGTTAGATAGGACAATCTAAGGCAGGTGTAATCATAAGAAGGTCAACAGTGCTAGGGAAAAGATTTCATTCTTTCATTTATGAAGAGTAAGCACTGTAAGAAAAACACTCTAGGTGTAATCCTCTCTCTTCAATGTGTGTCTTAAAGAAAAATACTCTAAGGCCTCAGAACTGGAAGACATTCTTTAAAAGGAGACCCTGTTAAGAATCCATCTTTCTATTCAACATCTGCATAGTTTAATTGGTTCTTTTTATTTTTGTTTTTGTTTAGCACTTCAGATTCATGCACAACCCTGGAAGATACAAGATTTATTTATTCTTGACTTTTCACCTTTATTTATCTTTTGTTTGTTTGTTTGTTTGTTAATGTATAGAGTCAGAGGATAAGGCTCCAAATACCTTTAACTACGAAGCCATCTTGCTAAACCCTCTTCTTGACAACTTTTAAAATCTGTCCAGTCCATATACTGGTTTACTATAGTGACTACTTAATTATTGTGAGTAACAAAGCTATGGAGAAACAGGTGGGAAGTATTGAGACTAGTAGCATAGTGTCCTCAGCAGAACCACCATTATTTCTCGGTTGTTACTGTTAACCACCACCCACTACTGGACATGCCTGGAGCAACCCTTAATAAAGCATAGCGAAATGAAAAGTCTGCGATACAAAGAAGCTGGTGGAACCATTAATGAAGCATTAATAACAGTAGATTAGGCTATTCACAGCAAAGATGATACCATTTTTCACAAACCCTGAAAATGTATACCACAATACTTTGAGCACAACATGGATAATCTAAGACAGATGGAATGCAAAATCACAGAATGCACATTTTAAGGGAAAGGCACCGTATGCACCAGGCTGGATCACAGGCTGGGAAAATCAAAACCTTCTGTTCAATACTTTTTCTGAAATTAGAACCCAATTACATCATTTCCTCCCTTTTCTTCCTCTAACACTTATGAGGGAATCCCATTGCTCCCTCATAAAATCATGGCCTCTATTCGTTATTAAATATACATAATATTGCTATGTATATTACATAGTAATAACACTTTATATTCCTATATAAGTACAATAAGATCAGTATGCATAACTGATGTTGGGCCCTGACATCACACCATCTCTCTCTCTCTCTCTCTCTCTCTCTCTCTCTCTCTCACACACACACACACACACACACACACACACATATATATATATAATTTATATATAAAATTTCACTCTGCACAAAATCTATAATGTATATCACAGAATTTTATATATTTATTTAATGATTTGGGTATATATTAACTGAATTTGTTGTCGGGGTTCAACCCTAAACATCCAGTACTTCTAACCCTGATGCTAACCATGAAGAATTATCTGTGAAGTTATCTGAACTTTTAAAAGGGGGATCTACCATTTGCAGCAATATAAAACACCCTGAAGGACTAAAAGACATTATGCAGAGTGAAATAATTCAGACACAGAAAAAAATATACCACTTATCTCACATATATTTAGAACTGAAATTAGTCCATATCGGAGAAATAGAGAGTAGGGCAGCTGTCAGAAGCCCTGTAAAGAAGAAATGGGACATGTTGGCCAGAGAGTATCAAATTTCAGTTGATCTAGGAAAGATCTGTAATAGGAATACTATTGTACTTTATTGGTGACATTTAATATGAGAATTGTATTTAATTCTTCTGACAAGAAAAGAGTGGGGGAAACATGTGAACTTGTTTTATTATAGTGGTCATTTCATGTAGATGAATTCATTGTATATAAAAGCATTATTCATACATAGTATATAATTTCTTTTTTCATTTTAATTCATTAGGCTCGTAGAAAGAAGAGTTTCTCAGAATTTGGGAACAAGACAGGTTTTATATGATTGTGTTCTTGGCTCATTACAACCTGAGGGCTTATAAAATGGTGGATAGTAAGTGCCTACTGGATTCCAGACACTGTCCTACAGATTCTCCAAACAAGTTAGTCTCTTGGGCTTTGCAGTTTTGAGTATGTTGTAATAAATATGTCTTTAAAATTAAAAAAGGTATGCAATTATAGATATAAAATAATAATAATCACAGTAAATGTGTTGGAAGATGTAGCCAGAAAATACTTCTTTAATTAGGGACATTGAAACAAGACCTTAAAATTAGGAAGGTGGCAGCCAAGAAAATATCTGATGCCAGAATGTTCTAAGGCGAGGGAAGAAAAAAAAATCTGCAGGTGGGAATGAGCTTGGCATATTTTGCAACTAGGACTCAGGCCAGAATGGGTGATGCACAGAAGTGATGAGAAAGGTCTTATAGGAATTCGGTGTCAGGGAAAGAAGTGGAAATTTTAGTGTAACTACAGGCATAAACCGCTGAACATTTGACAGAAAAGATGATAGCATTGATGCTGTAAGATCTACCTGTGCCTGGCATGATGAGAAGAATGTATAAAAGAACAAGGAAAGATATAAGGAAGATGCTCGATTCAGAACTGGTACTTGGTGTAAATCAGTGTAAACCCAAAGACTGGAGAAGGGTGGGCAGCCTTGGGAAACGAAATCTCTGAGAAAAGAAAAAAGACAGGCAAAATAGATACTGTCCTGATTTGTGGAGTGTGTGTGTGTGTGTGTGTGTGTGTGTGTGTGTGTGTGTGTGCGTGTGTGCTTTGCTTTTATAGGTTAAGAAATTGTGAGTGAAAGAAATTTAGTGATGTGCTCAACACCATAACATATGGTCATTTTATAAAATCTAGAGTGTCTAGACAGTATCTAAGACCCAGTAGGCACTTACTACACACACATTTCACACAATCTCAAGAGATTCAAGAACATGTTTCATGCCTGTCTTGTTCCCAAATTCTGAGAACCTTGCCATTCTACAAGCTTAATCAATTAAAATGGAAAAACAAATTATATATATATATATATATATATATATATATATATATATGAATAATGTTTCTATGTGTGTCATCAAATAGTTTTAAGTAATAATATTAAAGAAAGTGCTTGTCCAAGAATTAAATAATAATCCTCCCGATATTTCCCTTTTTCCTCTTTCAGAACTTCCCTGTGCAAATTCTTTCCATTCATTTTCAAACTCCCCTCTGTCACCTTGAGACCCTTGCAGAACAGGACATGAGAGCTTTGACAGGTTTAGAAATGCAAAGAATCATCACTCGATATATAGATATATATATCATCATGAGATATAGATAGAAAGATACAAATCATATAATTCTAAATATTTAATCATTTTGGTTTGTTGAATTTGTAAATTTTCCCACAGTGCATATTTTACTTTTATGCTAAAAGAATAAAAATACTATACATCTTAAACATAGCGAAACAGCTCCTGACAGAGTTGCAAAACAATTTCTTCTGCTAGGTATCAGACAGTGACTAAGCAATGTGTTAATGTGGCTTCTCTACTGACAAAGCTGGCTGGAGATCATTTTGCTAGATAGCGTTTTCTTTTGACTGAAAGACAAGACGATAAAGGAAATGAACATTCCTATCTCACTGATTTTTCACAGTATTCTGGAACATAATTCCAAGAAGTGCCAGGATCCTTCAGAGATTTACATTTAACATCTGGTCTTCATTGTCACCACTAGAATTACCATCACACTATTAACTTTTATAAGCTGATAGCCATGAGTCCAAGATGCAAGCTGAAAAGAGAATGACTGAGTCTTGAATTTCAAACATTACACAACTTTATCAGTAACCTTCTTAACAGGAGGTACCCTTACCCCGGTGGTCTCTGTTTCTCGGTTGGCTATATGTTGATAAGTTTATGAAAGGCCATTACTTATCAGAATTTTACAGGTCACATATTGGCACAACATACCAAAGATGTCAAGGAGAGAGTTACCCCTTGTCTACATAATCCTTAGGTTTCATAATCAAGACATTGCAGTATTCCAGTGTGGATGCTTTTCCATTATTATAAGGAAAATACTATGGATGAAATTTAGTAGAGAAAACAAGAAGTATAAGCTTGGAGCTCTGATTTTTAATCTCAATTTGACCATAATTTAGTAACAAGATGAATCACTCATTTAAAAACCCTCGTGCTTGAATGGCTGCATCTGGAACAGAATTAATAAAACTGTCCAGTTGCCACAGAAACATTGTGAAAAGATAACAAGTTAAAGTGTGGCCACTGTTGAGACTGCCCACTTAAGAAATGCTTCGAAGAATTTATACTGCAGACTTCTCATTTTGGCCAAGATTCATCTTCATTCATCAGGCCCAAGAGAAGAGTAACAACATGAGATCAGAAATGTTGAGTTTTCAATAAACACCCAGGCCACCGTGATTCAATTTATCTGAGGACCTCATCTTGATTAGCTAAGCTAACAAAGTCTAGACCCACGCCCACTTATCTCCTCCTGCAGCTTTGTGCATCATTACAGATGACAGAAGTTACAAGCAGATAAAAGACTTGTCAATACAGAGGGGAAAGGGATAGAAGAGAAGGGGGAAGGCGGGAGAAATAGAACACTAGAGTTTTTCTCGTTCAATATATGAGAACAAACTTCCAGCAAGCTTAATCTCTTCTCTGGTACTGTTTTAATCTATGACATTCTGTACAGCTGAAATACTTTATTCTCAATTTCTGAGAGAAGATTGATTCAAACATAGAATATATTTTGTAATAATGAAGCCATTGACCCCGATAGTACATTCTTACTTGGCAAATTTAGCATTCTCAACGTTTCTAGATTCTTCCTAAAGATTTTTTCCCACTCTTTCTTTAGAAAGCGTGTGATACTTGTGTTCCTCCCTCAGCCATTTATTCTCAGCCTGTAAAATTCTTTGCAAATTTTTTATGACGTAACTGTAAACTGTAGGCAAATAGCAACACCTTTTTGTAGATAGCAAAATTACTTCAGCTGTGTGAGTTTTCATCTCAGTTGTAGTAAAGTAAGTATATGTATTTCAAATTATGTAATTGAACGTTTGATATCTGTAAAATTAGTGAGGTTTCAAAATACTAGAAATAATCAGTTTTTGCTTGAAATCCAACAGGTCTCATAGGAATAAAACCAAACTTTGGGAGCTATTCTTGTGATCCCTTTATAAGAACTATGCATGCTGAGGAATGGAGGGGATGAATAAAAAGCTGATAAATCATCCCTTCATGAATGTCCATAAACAGAAGCTGTCAGAAGATCATGAGGCTGTTAATCCTGCCATGGCCTCCAGTGGCTCCTGACTAGGGCATAGTGCATTTTGGAAACTTTTCTGGATACACAGAGTTTGTTTTTCTTAGTTGAAAATTGCCAAAAATAAAAGACACATACTTTATGAGACTTAATTAAGAGGTATTTTTCATGTGTATCTTCTAAAAGACGAAAATTTCTAAGCCTTCCTCCTCCTACATATGGGAGAGCAGAGCAAAGGAATCTATCCCTTAGTAGTTCAGAGAGACTTTAGTCAGATTTCAGGTGAGATTCCCGCAGCTGGCTCTACACTGATTCAGTTAGTGTTTTCATCCATTGAAAATAAATGAAGGTTTAAATTAATGTATAATCTTGGTGAAATGATCAAATGTAAAATTACAGGAAAAAAAAAGGAATTGTTAAGTGAAGTAGTAATTGTTTACAATGAGAAAGATGAAATGTAGGAGAAATAGAAATTTTGTATAAAAATAAAATAAAACACGTAAGCTTTTCAGCAAGTATTTTAAATGGCTAGTTGTAGTTTCTAGGAATGAAATAGTTTTGAGAACCCTGGAAGAAACGTGAAAGCATTCCATTGGCCATGGTTTCTCAACCTGAGTTGAGACCCTTTCACAGGGGTCATATATCAGATATCCTCCATTTCAGATATTTACCTTATAGTTCATAACAGTAGCAAAATTACAGTTTTAAAGGAGCAATGAAAATAAATTTATGGTTGGGGTCACCACAACATGAGGGACTACATTAGAGGGTTGCAATGTAGAAGAATGAGACTTGATCCTTTCTTATCTCCTTGTACAAAGCTCAAGTCTAAGTGGATCAAAGACCTCCACATAAAACCAGAGACACTGAAATTTATAGAGGAGAAAGTGGGGGAAAGCCTCGAAGATATGGGCACAGGGAAAAAATTCCT
>NC_034601.1:53038717-53042655 GCF_900095145.1 Mus pahari | reverse complement strand
GCTCACAGTCAGCTATTGGATGGAACACAGGGCCCCCAATGGAGGAGCTAGAGAAAGTACCCAAGGAGTTGTAGGGGGCTGCAACCCTGTAGGCGCAACAACAATATGAACTAACCAGTACCCCCTGAGCTCGAGTCTCTAACTGCATGTGTAGCAGAAGATGGCCTATTTGGCCATCATTGGAAAGAGAGGCCCCTAGGTCTTGCAAACTTTATATGCCCCAGTACAGGGGAATGCCAGGGCCAAGAAGTGGGAGTGGGTGGGTAGGGGATCAGGAGTGGGGGGAGGGTATAGGGAACTTTCAGGATAGCATTTGAAATGTAAATAAAGAAAATATCTAATAAAAAACTCACACACAAAAAAAGAAGGTTGCAGCATTGGGATGGTGGAGAATCACTGACATAGGGAAAGAACCACCATGGGTCTAGATGTGAGGCAGTGGACACGCCTACAGACTTGGCTACATTAAATCCAGTGTCACACATCACACTCTCATGGATATAGACAGGGGGAAGTCCGTAGAGAGTCCCACTGCCAGATTAAACTCTAATTATAGAGACAATAATTTAACTTGAAGAACATGTTAAATTACCACAGTGGATTTTCCATATGTTGAAAAAAGTCACCAGAGATTAAACAATGAAAATACAAGCTCTACTTTGAGGAGAAAGAGATATTTATGCATTTTCCCAAGTTTTATGGTTATGTCTCTCAATTAATTTATTTGATATGACAGTATACAGATTAATTTGGGTGTGTTTTTAAATTTATTTCTATTTTACTTAGGGGATCTGCTCTGTGGGTGTGTGGGTGTGTGTTTGTGTGTATGTTGAATGTTGTGTTGTAGAAGAGGCATGTTGTCCATTCACATGAATGTACAACTACATATTCTCTTACATGAACGTGACAAGATCAGAGCAGGACGTTGGATGTCTTTCTCTGTTGCTGTATACCCTTTTTCCTTGAGATGGGATCTATTTCTGAATGAGAAACTGGTGAGTTCAGTGAGGCTGGCTGGGCAGGAATGCCTTGAGGGTTCTGCCTGTTTTTGTACCCAAAAGCTAAGATTACAGGCATCTTTGGCTATTTATAAGGTCGCTGAGTATTCAGAAACACCCCTTTGCCCTCTGAGCCATCTTCCCATTACTTGTTTGTTTGTGGCAGGTTTAACTAAGTAGCCCTGACTGACTAGAATTGGCATTCTAGATCAAGCTGGCTTTGAATTTATGGCAATCATCCTGCTTCTGCCTCTTCAGTCCTGAGATTATAGGTGTGGTCATTTTGTTTGTTTGGTTGGTTGGTTGTTGTTTTGTTTTGAGACAGGGTTTCTCTGAGTAGCCCTGGCTGTCTTGGAACTCACTCTGTAGGTCAGGCTGGTCTCAAACTCAGATCTGCCTGCCTTTGCTTCCCAAGTGCTAGGAGGAAAGGCATGCACCACCACTGCCTGGCTTAATTTGTTATCCTAAGACAAATATCTAATAGAAATGCCCATTTTCTGTTGTATTTTAAATCTAGTATCTAGCTTTGTATTCATTTTTGGGAAATATTCTTTAAAACATGTTGACAGAATAATTATAATAGTAGTCACATAGAATATTATTCCTTATTCTTTGCTTGGCCTTTTGTATTGTTCCCCTGATTTTTCAAAATATCACAATATTTTTTTTACTAGCTCTCCAGCTTTCAATTTTAGGGATTAATCCAGGTCATATTGCAACAACATCGAATACATTTTTTAAAAAAACTCATTATGTTACACAGCTCCCTAAATCACAATCTCCCTGCCATTCACACTGACAGGAGATGCAATGCAAATGAAGTTGAACTTCACAACCTGAAAGGTGTGGGGACCAGATTGCAAAGCTTCTTGTCCTTTGCTGTGGCTTGAGTTTGCTTGTCTAGAACAATGCAAATTTTTAAAAAGTGAAAATTGGCTCCTTTGTACAATAGATACAAGAATGAGAAAAACACCAAGAGGGCACAATTTGACAGACATATGGCCCATCCAAATAGCATCTTGTAAAATGGACTGAGCCTGATTTGTGTTGTGAGTACATTAATATATGCCATTTATTGAGTCTTTTCCAGTCCTGCGATTATTGGGATGATAAAAGTATTACTTAAGTTTTCCTAAAATGTGGAATATAATTCACTATGTAAGAAGTTAACTATAGATGCCCTTAAAACTAAGAAAACAAGATCTAGGTTCATGGGTAAAGAACGTTACTTACTTGCACAGAGTCCTGGGTTTGATCCCAGCATAAATTAAGTAAATGAGCAAATGAATAAATGAGCATCAATTATTAAATCCCAACTTCTCTTAAGTAAAACTCAGAAAAGCTACAGCTAAGATAATGCTTTTATTTTTGTCTAATTGAATCCTTCCCATTTTCAATGAGTCTTCTCTCTGTCCTGCACTTTAATCAATACATTTGCACAAAGCCCTTGATAGGGCTCAGCTTTTCCATTCTACTTCCTTCAGTGAAGTATTAATTCCCTGTTGTACTTTACAATCCATAAATTACCTCCCTTTGTATAGTAAGATCATACCTCCAATCTCCTTTTGAGTCTTCACACTGCACATCTTATTTTTCACATAAATCATGTATAATGTGATCAAAAAGAATTTCAGAGCGAGAATCATTTTAAGCAAAGTAACGTAGCTCAGAAAGATAGATTTCTTGTTCTTTCTCATTTGTGGGTCCTAGTCACTAACCATTAAGTATGTCTAGATGAAGTAAGTGTAAGAAAAGCAAAAGAATTCAAAATGGGCCACAAGACTTTCCAGTCTGTTCTGTTTTCTAAGAGGTCCAGAGGACAAAAGAACAAAGCAGAAGGGTCCTTATCATAAGTTACATGTGCAGGGAGATGAAGAGGTAGTACAAAAATCATCCCAAATGAATTATGTAGTCTCCCTCACTCCTTTCAAATTTATGCCCTGTCCTCTTTAATTGTTACTATTTACACACATAAATATGTGTGTGTATACACTCAACTTGATGAATCCATGGTAGTGTTGATCATATGTATACATGTCTTTTTATAGTATTTTTATTCTGTGTAAGTTCCATATATTAACTCAATATATATTGAACACATTCACCCACCACTATCTTTTTCCAGCCTTCCCTAGTGCTCCCTTGATTATCTCCCAGACAATTTTCTGACTTATTTTAGTTTCTGGTATATATAGTTACATATCTATCTATGTGTAATATAGATAGATACAGATACATTGTTATATCTAATCCGTTCTGCCCATATGCACACAGATGTGTAGTCATTCCCTGAAGAACAAACAACCTGTCAACAGCCACATCCCAAAAGGAGAACAACGCTCACTACTTCAGCAAGCATCAACTATTAATAGCTTTTCTGAAAGAGGAGGAGGCTTGGGATCCCCTACACCATCCAAAAAGCATTATATAATGTATTGTTTTAGACCTGTAGACCGTCTATATTTCAAAGCAATCCAAAGAGCTGAGGTAATAAAAAAATAATAATAAAGAAAGAAAGAAAGATGAACTAATCAACCCGCCATTATTTGGGAATTAAGCAATCAACCCATACATGTATGCAAATATTTCCTGGCTAATGCTATGAAGATGTTTTGATAAGCAATGATCTTACACATGACAAAACCACAAAAGCAAAATGCATGTTTTTAACCAAAGTAGTCAACAAGCAGAGAAGCTAATAAGTCTCCATGAAGGTTGGGTTTTCTTTGGTGAGGTGATCTCAGAGGTCAGGGTTCAGCCCTGAGCTGCGGAATTGGGATGAAAGACACTCGACGCTGACGGTAAGAATGTGCCCCAACTCACCTCATCCCTACAAATCAAAGATAAGCAGTCTCCCATCCTTCAGCTGATCTTTATGGAAAATAATTCTATAGGAGATTAATGCCATCTCTCTCTCTCTCTTTTTTTTTTTTTTTTTTT
>NC_034601.1:52987675-53037957 GCF_900095145.1 Mus pahari | reverse complement strand
CACCTGCCTCTGCCTCCCAAGTGCTGGGATTAAAGGTGTGTGCCACCACTGCCTGGTGAATGTCATCTCTTAAATCACAAAATAGAATAAAACTCTAATAGAATAAAAAATAAAAATATATATATATTTGTGTGTGTGTGTGTGTGTGTGTGTGTGTGTGTGTGTGTGTGTGTGTGTGTATGTCCAGGTGCCCTTGCCAATGCATGGATGTGGGAGAACCAGAGGTTGATGTCGCATGTCTTCCTCTAATAGTCTCTACTTTATCTTTGGAAACAAAGTTGTAATCATTAGTTCATGGTTTCTGGTAAATCGGTTGCCCTGTGATCCATGGTACTATGCCTACATGCACTCCCTAGCACTGGGATTATAGTTACAGAACCACACCATGCTTTTACGTGGGTGCTGAGGTTCAAATGTAGGATTTTCTGTTTGCACAATGAGCACTTTACCCACTGAGTCACTGCCTTCACCCAGGAATCCTGTGTTTTAAACCAGGTTGAAAAAAAATAGGTAATTATAATTTTACATGTGACTGCTACTTGAAGTGTTTTAAATCTATTTCTATTTCTTTTTTTGTTTGGTTGTTTTTTTTTTGTTTTTGTTTTTTGATACAGGGTTTCTCTGTATAGTCCTGGCTATCCTGGAACTCACTCTGTAGACAAGGCTGGCCTCGAACTCAGAAATCTGCCTGCCTCTGCCTCCCAAGTGCTAGGATTAAAGGCGCGTGCCACCACTGTCCTTAAATCTATTTCTTAATTTATTTACTTATGAATGTGTGTGTGTGTGTGTGTGTGTGTGTTCTGCAGACATAACTGCATGTATGTATACAGATGTGCTGATCCTACAGGCCCATGTAGAGTGTAAAGGCTGATGTCTTCCTCAGTTATCTCTCTACCTTAATTTGGAGCAGGGTCCCTCACTGAACATCATGCTATCTATGCTCACTATTTTGTTTGCACTGGCTGACTGGTGAAGCCATGGAATCCACCAGGGGCTCAGGGTCCCAGTCAGCCATGTCCAGCTTTTATGAGAGTAGAGAATTTGTACCATGCTTGTACTATGTACATGCACTATGTACTTTGTACCATGTAGTATGCTTGCTCTCTGAATGAGCCTTGAATCTTCTTTTCCTTCATCCCTGGTCAGCATGTAGCTCTAACAGAAAAAAAGTCATATTCTGACATACTGGGAATAAGGTTTTCAATATGGAAATTTAGAGGAGACACCAATTAAAGACACAACAACCCTTATATCTAATATTAAAGACAATAACAGATTGTCTTCTCTTGATCTATGAACAACCCTCTTTAGTCTGAAGTAATTGTTAACATGCATCATTTTGTTTTATTTTATTTTGCATTAGCTCCTGTGTTATTGTCATGTGCAATATCCCAAGTACGTTTTCCCTATACTCCCACCTACCTCTTCTTATTGAACTGGAGGACATTATTTCCCACACGATGCAGCCTTGGAATTCTACCATAATAGTTTCCCTAATGGGTTCTTCTGACTTATAAACGTCAGGTTTATTTTGGCTTGCATGTGAAGTCTGATTGCTTGCATTCATAATTGAGTTCCCCCTTTGATATATTAATCAGAACCATCATATTTCGAGATGATAATTAGTTGGCAAGCTGTGTCAAACATTTATGAAGTTATTTATAGATAGCATCCCTCTTCTTTCTGCATGGTAACATTGTTTGATAAATCAGAGAACTATAAAAGGGGCAAACTTCACAGACTAAAAGTTCTGACTCTTGTCGGAGGTGTGCCTTTCATAATGCCCCACAGTGTCTGTAGGTTAATCACACTGCTGTTCCTTATTATGACTCTAGTATTTTGAAATGACTTCACAGATATTATACATTCAAGCATTTAAAGGTGTCGGGTTGCATATTCTGAAGTTATTTTACATATTACCTCAGAAGAGGCATCACTAAAAATAAATAGACACAACATTTCTAGTTTTCCATTTACACTTTCTTTTGAACTATAGAAAAACAAATTTATCATGCAACACATTTGAACAGTTTCAAGTCTAAGCCGCTAAATATAAATATATGTATGGAAAGTCATAACTGATACATCTCTTTTCTGGACAGATTTGCTTAAAAACATTTTTAAGCAAAAAAAAAAAAAAGAAAGAAAAAAGAAAGGAAAAGAAAGAAAGAAAGAAAGAAAGAAAGAAAGAAAGAAAGAAAGAAAAAGAAAGAAAGAAAGAAAGAAAACCATACAGCTAGAGCTTTCTAGTTTCACCATCATCATTATCATTATTATCATGTCAAGAGGTGCAGAACAGAGGAAAAACTAGAATATTATCTCTAGAATACCACCCACCTCCCCATAAGACAGCGTTGTTCTTGGTCTTGTGTTCACCAACTAATCCAGACTGGCTGGCAGCAAGCCCTAGGATCCTCCTGCGTTCACCTCCCCACTGCTAGGATGAAGGAAAGGCCGATCAGCCCTTGTCATTTTTCCATGGGATCTGGAAATTAAACTCAGGTCTTCCTTCTTTCATAACAAGTACTATGCCAACTGACGTACCTCTCTAGTCCTCTGATTACCTTTAAAATATTTTCCCCCAGCAATTGGTAGAGGTGGGAGACAGAAACAGACAAAATAAGAGGAAAGGTGCCTTCTGGGGTGAGTAGCTTAGGAAAGTTCTCGGGTAACAGAACGTACGGGCATTGCAAAATGTATGTATGGATCAATATTAAAAATAAAAAAGACAAAAAACTAATTATAATAAAGACAAATCCATGCTTTAGTGTGTTTACTCTTTGTCAAGAAGCAAACCACAGAAAACAAAACAAAGCAGGGAATACATTACTTTATTAATTTTTGTCACAAGAAAACTATAACCAAAGGGGGTGTGTCAGCAGATTTATCTCCTAATTTCTCAGCATTTGTTTTGAAAACATATCCATACTCTGAAACCATAATAACTCCTGATAGGTTTTTGTTGTTGTTGTTGTTGTTGTTGTTGTTGTTATTTTGGGTTTTTTGTTTTGTTTTGTTTTTTCCTGTGGAGATGAAGCCACCAGAACATTTGAGGTACCTCATGTGTACACATTCCTCAAACAAATAGCAAATAGGTAAATATTTATGTAAATATTCAGGTATAAAGCCTTCATAAAAGCTGTACATAAAATCTTTCGATTTCCAAATAACCATTCAAAGAGAGTTTTTTTGTTTTTGTTTTTTGTTTGTTTGTTTGTTTTTGTTTTTGTTTTTTTCTGGAAGTCTTGCCTGGGGAAAAAAATAAGGAGCCACCTAAGGCCATTCCAAGCCAAGATACTGTAAGTTTGTGTTCCAGGCAGTGCGGAATCCTTAGATTTGCTACCAGTTCACTGAAACAGTTTTAGAAATTGGGAAAAACCCCTCTGATAACAGCATCCATACAGCCCAGTTATGGGGAAAGAGTAAAAACAAAAACATTTCCTAATAGGTTAACATAAAAGCACTTCTTGACTACCACCAATTATGCCACTAATAGCCCATTTTTAATATCCATTATTCTGTTTAACAAGCTACTATTTTAAATAAAATTTCTTCTTCAACATACATTAAGCTAATCCTCTATCACTCTGGTATTGGCCTAGTATAAAGGCCTGAGTCAGGTGTAGACACTTCTCCTGAGTCCTGAACTTCCAGGGAGAATATTACCAAGCTACTCCTGGGTAACTCATCTGTCATTCCTACGTTAGCATGCATACCAACTGTATACTTGGCTTAGTTACTTTTATACATGGCTGGGATAAAGCACCATGACCAATGTAACTTACACAAGAAAGAGCTTAATTGTGGTTATAACTTTAGGGATTAGAGTCCATTATAGGAGTGAAGACTTGACCACAGGAAAGGCTGAGCACTCATAGAACAGTAAACAGAAGGCAGAGAGCACCCTAGGAATGGCATGAGTCTTCTAAAACCTCGAAGCCCACTCCCAGCAAGGCCACGCCTCCTAATCCTTATAAGGCAGTTCCACTAACTAGGGACAAAGTGTTCAAGCATTCCAGCCTACGGGCCATCCTCATTCAAACCACTACTTACCCTAAAGAAACCGTCAGCAAATTATACACATCACAGCATTTTAGCAAACCTCTAAGCTATTACAATCTTCTGTGATATTCATCAGGCTACTGCCTGTCTCCTGTTTTGTTTTTACTTTTTTGTAGTTCTGGTTAATGGAAATATGCGTTCTTATGTGGGCTATTTGTATTTATAGTTTGTAGGTCATTTTATCTCTGATTACTCATCTTGTGCCACTCAGGAAATAAGTATTTCCTGTTACCAGCTAAAGAAATATGTGTTTTCTTTACAAATGGACTCTACACAACTTTCCTGGGAATACTCTGACATAAATTTAATGATGTACATCCCTGAGAAATACTTGCAAAACTGGTCTACAGCCTACAGCTTTAGCAAATGCCTGAATCCTGCTATTCATAAACCCACTAAGTCTGAAGCCACATTCTACTTTGTATGTTCCAGTATAATGGTAGTATCCTTGTAAAATGGAAACTGTGCAAGTTGGTTTTATTCACTATGTTCGCTTAGAGCATCTACTTGGAAGCACACTGCGGAATTTCATAAATATTCAGTAACGGCAGAGCAGATTCTCAATCTTTCAGATGTGAATTATCTAGCTGATAGAGTATCCAGCTCTCAGATTCTTCTGCCTTTTTAAAATCTGCCTGTTTCTCTGGAGGACAAATAACCCATCTTTTGAAGCTTGTTAGCAAGGCCAATAACATAGTAAACTATGATTTGCAGATTATCTGTGCAATATTATACCAAAATGTCTATCTCTCCTATGAACAATAAAGGAGTATTAGCTATAATATCTATCAATCACACAAGGTCAGGAAAGTCTGACATAGTCTGCATGCTGGAAAATAAAATACTTCACAATTAGCTCTGTAACTGCCAATGAATATTGCTAAATATGCAGATACAAAGACAGTACATATAAATGATTGTGAGACTAAACAATTGTTTCTGGCAAGGGTTTGAAAATAGCATTCCTATTCTCATCCAAATTTGCAATGAAATCAAATTAAAAGTACAGAGACGATCCTTTCTTCTCAGACACGTCTGCAGAAATTCAGAGGGAGAATGTAAAGTACCTAGATATCTGCACCTGGGTAAATAGGACCTAACCTACTTCCCACTTTCCCAATCTCTTTTGCTATTTGTTCACAGAGACTCTAGAAGTTTCCAGGTACATCACTATCAAATTCAGGCTGACCTCTCGATTTCACAAGAGCAAGGACGTTTACCCAGTACATGCATAGGTACAGCGGCAGGTCTCTGGTCATACAACGTGCACTGATGCTGCACCTTCAGCAATTGATGAAAAAGACTTGAAGATTCATAAGATGTTCAAATAGAAACACCAATCTCTGAACTGAGTGATGTCTAAAAATCTTAATGAAGGGTTTCGCATTGTAATAACACTCTTTCTGATCTGTACTCTAGCCACAGAAGCTATTCTGAAACCAACAATATCAATACACACTTTTATTTATTTATTTACTTTGAACAGAGACTATAATGATTCTCCTGACTCTATGGTTTTATTAGACTGCTGCTGTTTGTCTAATCAGAACTTCTACACCTTCCACGAAAGAGAATTTCAATTATCAGATCTGGGAGATGTGAGAAGGCAAAATATCTTCTAAAAGATCTATAATTAGTTTCTTACGAAGTTCCTTGATGGCCTCTCATTGGTGCCAACTCACTGCTGACCCCTGTCTTTCCCTCTTAGAGTCACCATTTTCCTATTTGTGAATACCCCTCATAGCATTGGGATAGACTGTTCTAATTTGTTGTTGCTGTTGTTTAGAATTGCTTTCAAATTTATTTCTATTCCTAATGTATTATAAAATCACCTGAATTCAAATAACTTTTGCTAGCTTTATACATTTTAATATGTATACAAAGTCACTGGATGTATTGAGAGCGTCTTGAAGTCTTTGAAGTAGCAGTTTAATGTCTACATTCAGTTCAGAGTGGCTTGGGTGAGACTCCCCCATCAGAACTGTGAGTCATAGATGAGTATCCACGTGTACAGACACTGCTGGACCTCCCCAGTCAGAGCAGTACATGAGAAAGAAATCTCAGATGCATACTGGTAGCCGGCAGTTCATATTCCAGAAATAAAAATCATTACCGATTTATAGGATTAAAAGAGTCATTTTCCCCCTTGAAAATCTAGCTCTAAACTCATGGGAACATGTAGCACACATATGTCACTACCTTGCCTGTGGTATGCTGAGGGCGGCGTTCATCCAGGACATCAAGCAGATCAAAATGAAGGGCCATACTCATTGATCAGCACTCGAAAGTCTTTCATATCATTTTGTTGTTTTTGTTGTTATTGAAGACCAGCCTTTGTCCATGGTGATCTGATAGGATGCATGGGATTATTTCAGTCTTCTTGTATTTGTTGAGGCCTGTCTTATGACCAATTACATGGACAATTTTGGAGAAGGTACCATGAAGTGATGAGAAGTACATATATGCTTTTGCTTTAGGGTGAAATTTTCTATAAATATCTGTTAGATCCATTTGGTTCATAACTTCTGTTAGTTTCACTGTGTCTCTGTTTATTTTCTGTTTCCATGATCTTTCCATTGCTGAGAGTGGTAGTGTTGAAGTCTACCACTATTAATGTGTGGGATGTTATGTGTGCTTTGAGCTTTAGTAAAGTTTCTTTTATGAATGTGTGTGCCCTGGCATTTGGAGCATAGATGTTCAGAATTGAGAGTTCATCTTGGTAGATTTTTCCTTTGACCCATACGAAGTGTTCTTCCTTATCTTTTTTTTTTGATAACTTTTGGTTGAAAGTTGATTTTATTCGATATTAGAATGGCTACTCTAGCTTCTTTCTTGGGTCCATTTACTTGGAAAATTGTTTTCCAATCTTTTACTCTGAGGTAGTGTCTGTATTTGTCACTGAGGTGCATTTCCTGTATGCAGCAAAATGCTGGGTCCTGTTTATGTATCCAGTCTGTTAGTCTATGTCTTTGGGGGGGAATTTAGTTCATTGATGTTAAGAGATATTAAGGGAATATGATTGCTACTTCCTGTTATTTATGTTGTTAGAGGGGGAATTATGTTTGTGTGGCTATCTTCTTTTGGTTTGTTGAAAGATTACTTTCTTGCTTTTTCTAGGGTGTAGTTTCTCTCCTTGTGTTTTCCATTTATTACTCTTTCTAGGGTTGGATTTATGGAAAGATATTGTGTAAATTTGGTTTTGTCATAGAATATCTTGTTTTCTCTGTCTATGGTAATTGAGAATTTTGTTGGGTATAGTAGCCTGGGCTGGCATTTGTGTTCTCTTAGGGTCTGTATGAGATCTGCCCAGAACCTTGTAGATTTATAGTCTCTGGTAAGAAGTCTGGTGTACGAAATGGATGCTCACAGCCAGCTACTGGATGGAACACAGGGTCCCCAATGGAGGAACTAGAGAAAGTACCCAAGTACCTGAAGGGGGCTGCAACCCTGTAGGTGGAACAACAACAGGAACTAACCAGTACCCCCTGGGTTTGTGTTTCTAGCTGCATATGTAGCAGAAGATGACCTAATCGGCCATCAGTGGGAATAGAGGCTCCTTGGTCTTCCAAACTCTATATGACCTAGCACAAGGCAAGGCCTGGGCCAAGTAGTGGGAGTGGGTGGGTAGGGGAACAGAGGTGGGGGGAGGGGTATGGGAAACTTTCGGGATAGCATTTGAAATGTAAATAAAAAAAAAAAAGACTATAAAAAAAAAGAAGAAGAAGAAGAAGTCTGGTGTAATTCTGATAGTTCTGCCTTTATTTGTCACTTGACTTTTTTCCCATATTGCTTTTTATATTCTTTCTTTGTTTAGTGCATTTGGTGTTTTGATTATTATGTGACAGGAGGAATTTCTTTTCTGGTCCAGCCTATTTGGAGTTCTGTAGGCTTCTTGTATGTTCATGGGCATCTCTTTCTTTAGGTTAGGGAAGTTTTCTTCTATAATTTTGTTGAAGATATTTACTGGCCCTTTAAGTTGGGAATCTTCGCTCTCTTCTATACCTATTATTCTTAGGTGTTTTCTCACTGTATCCTGGATTTCTTGGATGTTTCGGTTAGGAGCTTTTTGCATTTTGTATTTTCTTTAATTGTTGTGTCAATGTTTTCTATGGTACCTTCTGCTCCTGAGATCCTCTCTTCTATCTCTTGTATCTAGCATCTATGACTCCTGATCTCTTTCCTAGATTTTCTAACTCCAGGGTTGTCTCCCTTTGTGATTTCTTTATTGTTTCTATTTCTGTTTTTAGATCTTGGATGGTTTTGTTCCTTTCCATCGCCTGCTTGATTGTGTTTTCCTGTAACTCTTTAAGGGGTTTTTGTGTTTCCTCTTTAAGGGCTTCTAGCTGTTTATCTGTTTTCTCCTGTATTTCTTTAAGGGAGTTATTTATGTCCTTCTTAAAGTCCTCTTCCACCATCATGAGAAGTAATTTTAAGTTCGAGTCTTGCTTTTCTGGTGTGATGGTGTATCCAGGACTTGCTATGGTGGGAGAATTGGGTTCTGATGATGCCAAGTAAACTTGGTTTCTGTTGCTTTTGTTAAGCTTACATCCTACCATCTGATTATCTCTAGTGCTACCTGCCCTTGCTATGTCTGACTGGAGCCTGTCCTTCCTGAGATCCTGGTTATATTAGAATTCCTCAGAGTTCAGTTATCTCTGTGATCCTGTGATTATGGGATCCTGTGATCCTAAGATCCTGGGTGTGTCTGTGCTCCTGGGAGTTAAGCTGCCTCTGGGACCCTGAGATCCTGGTGTGACCAAGCTCCTGAGATCCTGGGATCCTGTGGTCCTGGGAGTGGAGCTTCTTCTGGGTGTTATGGGACTGGCTGCAGAGTTTGCACCCAAGTTCTGCTCAGGGCACTGGCCCAGACCTGAAGGAACCCATGCTACTGGTCGCATGGAGTTCCTGGGTGCCCAGGTCCTGCTGGTCCCTGTGACTTCCAGTGTTGGGGCAGATGTTTGACTATTCTAAACTTAACCCATCTGTATCATAGCCTCCCTTGAGCACACAACTAGCTGAGACCACCAGACTGGGATTTAGCAAATGCATAAATAGGCCACATGCTATCACCATTTTCCTCTCCCCTCAGTCTTTCTTTTATTCCATTCTATCATCCCAGGACTAGGCAAGTTTATGAGTTGGAAGTAGAATAATAGATTTAAAGAATAGACTCTAAGCTATGGCTATAAGGCAATTGAACGAGACAAATTATTTTCACCCAGTCACTATAATGATTTCTAATCAAACCTGATTTGTCTTTTTTTCTGACTGCAAAGAACTGTATGAGAGTTATGTGCTAGAAAGTACACGTTTGAGCTTACAACAGCATATTCAGTAGGATTATGCAAGTGGCATAGTTAGTGACTGAAAGAAAATATAGTACATTTAACTTAAACCTCACTTTATTATCCTTTAATAATAATATTTACTATTTTTAATATATTTTGCTGTAATCTTGGTATTGTATTATGGAAGATAGTACTTTATGAAACCTTTGGCTCCATGTGAACTCTGAAAAATATAATTTAAGGGATTTTTTTTTAAATCTCTTCTATTCAAGCACGAATTGCTAAGCAATTGTTGCAGCAGACAAGGTGGGAAGGAGATAAAATCCCAGCATAGATTACTTTCCTTGTCAAAAGTAAAAGAGAGCAGAATGAGAAGCTGTGACTTCTGATCATTTTCTACCCAACAAGCTTGACTCCCTTTCCCGCGCAGCCCACAAAGCTGTTTAGAGTCTCATTTCTGTCCAATTCTTCGGGCTGCCCCACTGCGGCTGCTGAGCAGGCGATTTAGGATGTGCTGTGCTCTGCTGGACTATGCCGTCCATCACCGCTCCTAAAGGGATGAGCACTCGGTGCTTTCCAAGTGAAAAGTGGAAAAGTTTGAAAGAATCTAGCTAAATCCCAATTAAATTAAGATCCAAAATTGTATTGTTTTTTTTTCCTGGCTACAGGGACTAAATTATACAATAAATTGTCTTTTTCGATTCCAATTTCAAGATCTGTGTCTTACCTATTAAATCACTCCAAGTGCCTTTGCAGGTCTACTCAATAACATTCCAACTTCCAGCCCTGCAGAGTAACACCGCCTCCTGTCTACCTGTGCCTCTGTATGATAATCCCATGTTTATCTCCCACTCTGTTTCTTTATATAGTTTTACTCTGATCCTTGCCTAAGCTACTATTTCTGAAAACTAAATGCTTTTGTTGGCTTTAAAGAGCACAGGTCCATCTACTATTCATTCTAACTATTATGGGAAGTGGGAGAGATAAAAGTTAGGGAAAAATGTATAAATATGGCCCAGTTAATGAAAACAGCAGTAATGTCCACACAAATGAAAAGGAAGGAACCACATGCTGGCAATGGCAGAGCATCTTAAAGTTCCTGCCTAAGGCCCTTGAGCTTAAAATCAAATACAAAATGGCATGGATTTACTCATATGTAAAGTATAGGTTTAGAAATGAAGGCATGAAAGTAGATAAGGGAATACTGGGGAAGAGGAAAGAGAATAGAGAGAGGTGGAGATTACAACGAGGCCTGGATAGTATGACCAAAATATATGCATCAAGAGATACCACAATGAAACCCACTATTCGGTAACATATAGTAATAAACTTTTAAAATAAAGTAAAGATAAATGGAGAAGGAGATATGGAATGAGCAGAGAGACTTTTGAATAAGGAAAAAGGTCTTCTTTCAGTCCTACAGAGAGATATTTATTTTTATTTAAGTAAAATCAAAATCTCACCTTTGGGGTGAGAGGGCAGAGCTGTTTGATGCTGGAGTTCTTGGTCGTATGCCCAAACCTTTAGATCAATTCAATGACCACTACAATGGAAGTGAACTGGACACAAGAAGCTACAATTCTCCGCATCTATCAATTCACAACAAAAAACCAGCTATTAACAAAACCCTGTGGAGAATTGTCCTTTTAACTGAAAAGGCCTCTTGAAAATATAATTACCCCCATTTCCTTTTTTAAAGTAAGAAGTGGGTAGAGAAGAATTGCAAAACTCCATTTCTGAGATTTTTATTAACTTCATTGTGGAAAAAGCTTAAAGAAAGGAGACATAGGGGATGGGGAGATGACTCGGAGGTTGAGAGTAGAGCAGTTCTTCCGGAGGACCAGGGTCTGATTTCCAGCACCCAACTGCAGCTCACAACTGTCTATAACTCCAATCATAAGGGATCCAATGCCCTCTACCAGCCTTGACAAGTACCAGGCAGGTACGTGGTATGCAGACTTGCATGCAGGCAAACTACTCATACACATAAAATATATATATAATTTTTTTTAAATAAGGAAAGCCTAGAGACAAGAAGAGTGGAAGAATAAAGATTAAGAAGAAGCAGATGTTGGCCAGGAAGATATAATCATAGTCGGGGGCTAAATCATTGCTTTGAATAAATAAATCTGCATCTGCTTTTTACTGATGAAAGATGAGCTGAGTTAGTAGCTATTGGACTGTGAGACTCCTTTGCAATTTTTCAGCCAAGTATTTCAGTTTCTTGGCAACATCCTAACATAACAGAGTAAAAGAAGATCAGAAGGATCCAGTGGGGGCTGGGGAGGCAGCTCAGCTGCAAAGGGCCTGCTGCATAAACTTGAGAACCTGAATGCCATCATCAGCAAGACATGACATCTGGGCATGGTGACAGGTTCAGGTAATCCCAGTCAATGAGAAGCCAGAAACAAGAGAATTCCTGGGTCTCTTTTTATTATTATTTCATCAATTTACGTTACAAATGCTGCCCCCTCCCCAGTGACCCCTCCCAGAGTTCTCCCACCCTACTTCTTCTGTCTTTGCCTCTTAGAGGGTGCTCCCCCACGTAACCCCCTTCTCTGGGGCATCAAGTCTCTACAGGACTAGGCTCATCCTCTCCCACTGGGGCCAGACAAGGCAGTCAGTCCTCTGCTACGTATGTGCTGGGGACCTCGTACCAGCCCGTGCATACTCTTTGGTTGGTGACTTAGTCTCTGGGATGTCCCAGAGGTCCAGGTTAGTTGACACTGTTAGTCTTCCTATGGGGTTGCAATCCTCTTCAGTCCCTTCAGTCTTTCCTCTAACTCTTCCATAGGGGTCCCAGACTTCAGTCCAATAGCTGGCATTAAGTATCTGCGTCTGTCTCAGTCAGCTGCTCATAGAGCCTCTCAGAGGACAGCCATGCTAAGCTCCTGTCTGCAAATCAAAAGGACCATGAGATTCCCCAAACAGAATGGCTAAGATCAAAAACTCAAGTGACAGCACATGCTGGCCAGAATGTGGAAAAAGAGGAAGACTCCTCGATTGCTGGTGGGATTGCAAGCTGGTCCAACTACTGACACCAATCTGGCAATCTCATGGGTCTTTCTGAGGAGACACCCCAGCCAAATCAGCAAGCCCAGGCCCCATTGAGAGACCCCGGCTCAAATAATAAGAGGCATCTAAGGAAAAACATCCAAAGCTGACTTCTAGCTTCTATACAAGCATGTACATATGTAAACACACACCCAAACATATTCTCAATGAACAAACACACACACACACACAGACACACAAATACACACACACACACACACACACACACACACGCACACGCACACGCACACACACACACAGGCACAGGCACACACGCCCACATCAAGTAATGAGTCAAACTTAAGGACAGGTTCATTCCAAATGAACTTAAACCCAGAGAAGATCCCTTAAATCACAGTGAACCATACTACACAATTGTGTATAAAATGGACGGTATCCACTCACAAGCTAACCTCTGTATGACCTGTTTCCTCAGGACTTAGTGTAGTTTGTTAATGCAATTCTGGGGCAAAGAGCCAATGTGCCAGCACCACTAGTCAAGGCCATCTTACCTGACATGAGTCTAACTGGTCTAATAAAAACTGATTTTCTTTAATGGGTTTAAATTATATTTTTCTTTACCATTAATAAGAATATAGTCAGGAGCTGGAGGGATGGCTCGGTGGTTGAGAGCACTGACTGCTCTTCTAGGGGACCTGGGTTCAATTCCCAACACCCATATGGCAGCTTTCAACTGTCTCTGAGTGCAAGCTAAAAGAAACCTAGAATGTGAAAACATACAAAAAGAAAAAGAAAAACCTAGATGATTAAATAGTAACACATCACCTTAGAAATTGTATTGATATGGATGGTGATACAAGCATATGAACAGTACAATGTTTCTTTTCTAAGTATCTGAAGCTACAGTTCAACCAAGTATACATTATCAGTTTTCACATGTACAGATGTTAATGAGGACTCACTAGCCCTACTTACTCATAAACTTCATGATAGATGCAAGCAAGGAAATTTGCCATGAATTTCTTCCAACAGTTCATTTCTATCCATATGAGCATGGATGAAAACATATTCAACGCCATTCAGATAGTGCATGCTATCCAAATAACTATCCTATTCAGGAAACAAAACTTTTTACCTAATCATTCTATCAGTGAATAAGGCCCATGTTTTACATTTTCAAGCAAAAAGAGTTAAAAACAAATTCCGTCTAGACTGGACTATTCTCTAATGCTTCCTTCAGTGTGATACTCCCAGGGACATAGAGAAATCGGGAAAATTCAATTACTGAGCTAAAATCAAGTCTTTGAAAAGTACAGTACAATAGCATCTGCTTATTTCCTCCACTTGAGGAAATGTTATTCAGGTCGAATAACTGACTGATTCAATTAGAAGTAGACAGGAAAATGATTGCCAGAAGCAGGTTGTGCTTGCTGTTAACCGTCACCATCAAAAGCACATCTCTAAAGCCGCAATTTGGTAAGCCAGTGCACCTTCATCTTTCCTCATCCCAGCCTATTTGAAGGCAGTACCTCGTTTTGACTAACTTCAGTAATTCTCTGCCAGGGAATGCCTAAACATCAGATTTCAGGTTCAAGTTTATTTTAAAAAAAAAAAAATGGAACCTTTCAATATTCAAATATATCAAGAGTCATGCAGTCATATAGGAATCCTTACTATAGTTATAAAAGTAATATACTGCAGACTATACTTTACTGCAAACAAACTATGAAATGGCAATGCCTTATTATTTTTTTATTTCCAACAAAACACAGCAGGAAGCCTTTTGAAATCCTGATGCTATAAACGAATGTATAGCTCCTTGAATTGGAACTTAAAAGAGCACCAGGGACCAAGCAGAAAGAGATACCTGAAGGAATACACAATGTAATATTTATTCCATTTTTTGTTGATATTGCTGATGTGATTACTATCACAGCAAATATACCAACCAAAACCAGGTAAGAAATTATACCTATCAATAATATCAAATTACTCCAAGTTACTACAAATAATGAATATGAACAAAAATCATCCTTCTCCTTAGAGTAATTCCCTTTATAAATTTGCAACTTAGTAATAATTTTAAAATATTTGAGAATGTTTCTCAATAAACTCTATAAGAGATTTCCTTGACAACTTCTCCCGTGATTAAATGTTGCTATATATTTTTAAATATTTTTCTTTTACTGAAAATGTATTCTTTTCTGATATCATATATCTTTATTATTGTTACCCTCCCACTACTCCTCCAAGTCTCTCCACAGTTCCCTACACCTGCATATCCTCTGCTCCTGTCCTCATCTACCCCTAGTCCACCCACCTGTAAACTCCATTTGATTTCCTCCTCCCAGAGAGATCCATGAATCTCCCCTAGACCTTTTCTCTTTTCTTAACCTCTCTGAGTCTATGGATTTTAGCTTAGTTATCATATACACAATGGCTAATGTCCATCATATAAGTGAATACATACCATATTCGTCTTCCAGAGTCTGGGTTATCTCACTCACCTCTCTCACAATGAGTTTTTCTAGTTCCATCCATTCGCCTGCAGATTTCATGATGTCATTTTATTTTTAGAAGCTATGTAATCTCCATTGTGTGAACGAACCACATTTTCTTATTCATTTGTCTGTTGAGGGACATTTAGGTTGTTTTCAGTTTCTGGCTGTTGTGAATAAAGCTGCTATGGACACAGTTGAGCAAGGGTCCTTGTGGTAGGATGGTGCATCCTTTGGTTTTAACCACAACAGTGGTATAGCTGGATCTTAAGGTAGATTGATTCCCAACCCTCTGAGGAACAGCTATACTGGTTTCCATAGTGGCTTGTACAAAGTTGTAGTACCACCAGCAATGGAGGGGTGTTTGCCTTGCTCCACATCCTAGCCATTATGAACCCTCACATGTTATTTTTTTTTAATTTATTTATTCTCTTTACATCCTGACTGCACACATACCCCACCCCACCTGTTTTCTCCTCCCAGTCCAACCCTTGCAAATTGATTCTCCAGTACCCCCTCTGCTTTTCCTCCAAGAAAGGAAAGCCCTCACCCTCGGGACATCCAGTAATACTAGGACTCAGTATATCATTTCCCACTGAGGCCCAACCAGGCAGTCCAATTAGGGGAAGGTGATCCAGTGCCAGGCAACAGAGTGAGAGACAACATCCACTTCAATTGTAGGCTGACCCACATGAAGACCAAGCTGACATCGGCTATGAATGTGCAGGGCACCTAGTTCTGACCCATGCATGCTCTTTGATTGGTTGTTCAGTCTCCACGAGCCCCCATGGGACCAGGTTAGTTGGCTCTGTAGGTTTTCTTGTGGTGTTCTTGACCCCTTGGGCTCCGTCAATTCTATCCCCAACTCTTCCACAAGACTCCTCTTGCACTGCCTGATGTTTGACTGTGGGTCTCTGCATCTGTTTTCATCCTATGAAGGCCCTCGGGAGACAGTTATGGTCCTGTCTACAAGTATAGCAGAATATCATTACTAATTGGCTTTCTCACATGGGATGTGTCTCAGGTTGGATGAGTCATTGGTTGTCTATTCCCTCAAACTCTGCTCCATTTTTATCCTTGTGCATCTTGTAGGTAGAACAAATTTTGGGTTGAAGGTTTTGTGGGTGGGTTAATGCCCCCTCCTTCACATCCCCCAGTGGTAGGAGTCTCAGCTAGGGTCACCCTCATAGACTCCCTGGAACCCAGGTCTCCAGCTACTACCATAGGTGCCTGGCCATCCATTGCAATTCTCACTCCCAGTCCTCTCCTACACCCTCTCCCCACACTGGATCCCCATCCCCATTCCACTCCTCATCCCCTCTCCCACACAGTTCCCTCTCTCAGTCTACCTCTGATAACCATTTTGTTTCCCCTTCTGAGTGAGATTCACACATCCTTTCTGGGGCTTTCTTGTTTCTTTGAGCCTGTGAATGGTAGCATGGTTGTCCTGTACTTTATAGTTAGTGTGCAACTTATAAGTGAGTACATACCATGTGAGTCTTTTTGTGTTTAGGTTACCTCATTCAATGATATTTTCTAGTTCCATCCACTCACCTGTAAATTTCATGATGTCTTTGTTTTTAATAGGTGAATAATATTGCATTGTGTAAATATATTATATTTTCTTTATCCATTCTTCAGTTGAGGGACATCTAGGTTGTTTCCAGTTTCTGGCTATTACAAATAAAGTTGCTAAGAACATAGTTGAGTCTTTGTGGTATAGTGGAGCATCATTTGGGTATATGCCCGGAGTGTAGCTGGGTCTTAATGTATTAAGGTAGAATGTGTTATTGATCTTAGCCATTCTAACAAGTGAAAAAAATAAAATGAATCTCCAAGTAGTTTTGATTGTTATTTCCCTGGTGGCTGTGGAGGTTGAGCATTTCTTTAAGTGTTTCTCAGCCATTTGAGCTTCCTGTATTGAGAATTCTCTGTTCAGGTCTGTACTCAATTTTTAGTTGGATTGTTTGTGGTTTTGATATTTAGTTTCTTGGGTTCTTTATATCGTTAAGATGTATAATTGGCAAAAAAAAAAAATCCCATTCTGTAAGCTGCTGCTTTCTTCTTTACCTTATTATGCTTTTCAGTGATTAATTAATCTTAGTGTCTGCAGTATCAATGTTCTGTTCAGGAAGGTGTCTCCTATGCTCCTATTCAAGGCTAATCTCCATTTTCTCTCCTATCAAATTCAGTGTATCTGGTTTTATGTTGAGGTATTTAACCCACTTGGACTTTGAGTTTTGAGCAAGATGGCTCTGTTTGTATTCTTCTACTTGCAGCTTGACCAAGCATCATTTGTTGAAGATGCTGTCTTGTTTAGGTTATGTTTCCAGCTTTTTTATTAAAAAGTAAGCATGCCTATTATGTGGACTTATGACTGGGTGTTCAATTTGATTCCATTGATCCATGTGTCTATTTTTATGCCAACACCATGTGGTTTATATTACTGTGGCTCTGTAATACAATTTGAAATCAGCAATAGTGAGACCTCCAACAGTTTTGTAGCCAGTCAGGGTTGTTTTAGCTCTACTGGGGGTTTTTGTTTGTTTTGTTTTGTGTTTTTTTTTCATGTGAAGTGGAAAATTGTTCTCTCAATGTCTATAAATATTTTATTGAAATTTTGATAGGGATTTCAATTGGTCTATAGATTGATTTTGGTAGGATAGCCATTTTTACTGTTAATCCTGCTGATCCATAAGCATGGAAGAATATCTGACAGCTTCTTCAGTTACTCTCTTCAAGGACGTGAAGTTATTATTCGAGTCTTTCGCTTGCTTGATTAGAGTTTTCAAAAGTTATTTTTTTATTATTTGAAGCTGTTGTGAAAAGGGTTGTTCCCCTGATTTTTTTTCCTCAGTCCCTTTGTCATTTATATATAATATAGAAAGGCGACAGTTTTTGTTTTGTTTTGTTTTGTTTTGTTAGTTAATCTTATTTCCAATCACTTTGCTTAAAATGTTTATTAGCTGTAGGGATTCCCAATGGAAATCTTAGGGTCAGTTATGTATACTACTGTATCATCGGTAAATAACTATCCTTTGACTTCTTCCTTTCCAAATTGTAACCCCTTGATCTCCTTTAGTTGTCTTATTGCTCTAAGAATTCAAGTACTGTCCAGAATAGAGGCGGAGAGAGTGGGCAGCCTTGTCTTGCCCTTGATCTTAGTGGGATCGCTTTGAGTTTCTCTCTGTTTAATTTCATGTTTGTTACAGGCTTCCTATAAATCACCACTATTATTTTTATAATATTTTAATATAATATTTGTATTCCTAAAATCTCAAGGAAGTTTATGACAAACAAATGCTAGATTTTGTCAAGTGTATTTTCTGTATTGAATGAGATGATCATCTGTTTTTTTGTTTGTTTTTTTTCCCTATCAGTTTGTTTATACAGTGGATTGCACCTATTGATTTTCACATATTGAAACATCTCTGGGATAAAAACCTACTTGATCATGGTTGATCTTTATTGTGTGATTTGGGATTTAGTTTACCAGTATTCTGTTGAGCATTTGTGCATCCATGTTCATAAGAGAAATTGGTCTGTCATTTTCTTTCCTTTTTCTTTGTCGAGTCTTTATGTGAAGGTGATTGTAACCCCATAAAATGAATTGGACAATGTTCCTTCTGTTTCTATTTTGTGAAATTATTTGAGGGTTATTGGGGTTAACTCTTTTTTTAAATATCTGGTAGAATTCTATGCTCAAACTACCAAGCCCTAGGCTTATTTTTACCTAGGTTTAGAAGACTTTTAATGGTTGCTTGTATTTCTCTAGGAGTTTTGGTCTATTTAAATTGTTTGTCTGATCTTGATTTTACTTTGGTAAATGATATCTATTGAGAAAATTATCCATTAAATTTAGACTTTGCAATTTGATAGCGTATAGATTTTTAAAATATATCCTTATGATTCTTTGGAATTATTCAGTGTCTTTGTTAGGTTTCCTTTTTGGACTCTAGTTTTATTAATTTTGAAATACTCTCTATATCTTTTACTTAGATTGGATATGGCTTTGCCTATCTTGTTGATTTCCTCAAAGAACTGACTCTATGTTTTGTTGGTTCATTGTATTGTTCTCTTTGTTTCTACATTATTGATTTCAGCCCTCAGTTTGATTATTTGTTACCATCTATTCCTCTTGGGTGTGCTTCCTTCTTTTTGTGTAAGAGCTTTCAGGTGTAATGCTAAGATGCTAGTGTGAGATCTCCTCAATTTTCTTGTAGGCACTAAGTCACTAGTGAGGCACTAACTTGCCTCAGCCACTTTTATTGTGTCCCATTAAGTTTGGGTATGCTGTGGATTCATTTTCATTGAATTCTAGAAAGTCTTTCTTATTTTTGTCTTGACTCACTTTTTGTTCATTGGAGAGATGTTCTGTCCCCATGAATTTATAAGATTTCTGTTGTTTCTGTGGTTGACCTCCAGCTTTAATCCGTGGTAGTCTGATAGGAAGTTATTTCAATTTTTTTACATCTGTTGAGATTTTCTTTGTGTCTGATTATATGATCAATTTTGGAGAAAGTTCCTTGAGGTAAAGAGAAGAAGGCATATTCTTTTGTTTTTGGTGAATTTTTCTATAATTATCTATTAGGTCCATTTTTCTTATAGCATGTTAGCTCCAGCATTCCTCTTTGCTTTTTGTCTGGGTGACCTGTTCATTGGTAAGAGTTGGGTAGTGAAGTTTCCCACTAACAGTGTGTGAGGGTCAATATGAGATTTAAGTTGTACTAGTATTTCTTTTGCCAACATGGGTGCCCTTATGTTTGGAACAAAGTTGTTAAAATTTGAAGTATAATCTTGGTGGATTTTACTTTGATGAGCATGTAGTTTCCTTCCCTATCTCTTTTGATTACTTTTGGGTTGAAATTTATTTATTAGATATTAAAACAGCTGCAGCAGATTGTTTCTTAGAAACATTACCTTGAAACATCTTTCTCAAACTTTTTACACTGAGATAATATCTATCCTTGATGTTAGGTCATATTTCTGGATACAGTAGAAGGATGAATTCTGTTTTCACATTCATTCTGTTAGTCTGTGTCTTTTATTGGGACTTTGAAACCATTGATATTAAGAAATATCATTGGTCAATGATTGTTAATTGCTGTTATATTAGTAATGGTGATGGTACTACTGGTAGTGGTGTGTGTGTGTGTGTGTGTGTGTGTGTTTCCTTTCTTTTCATTTTGCTGGTATGAGATTGTTTATTTACAGTGTTTTCACAGGCATACTTAACCTCCTTTTGTTGCAGTTTTCTTTCTAGTGTCTTCTTTAGGGTTGTGTTTGATTTGTAGAAAGATACCGTTTAAATCTCACTGCATCACGTAATATCTTATTTCCTCCATCTATGGTGATTGAAAGTTTGCAGGGTAATAGTCTGGACTGGCATCTGTGGTCTTTTAGAGTCTACAGTACATCTGTCCAGGTCCTTTGGGCTTTTGGAGTCTCTACTGAAAACTTGGATGAAATTTTAATAGGTCAGCCTTTATATGTTACTTGGCCTTTTTCCTGTCTAAGTGTATCTCTTGCTGGTAAGTGTATCAAGTTTCTGCTGCTACTGCTTGCTGATATTGTTGCTACCATCTTCTACTAAAGCTGGCAAGCAGATTCTTCATCCCCACAGTGTGCACTGAAGACCAGTGGACTTCAAGGAATTCTCAAGGCCTTCAAGGTATACTTAAGCATACAGACATACAGACTGAGCAGCTAGCTACCAGTTTCTCAAGCTCTCAGCATGTAGATAGCCATTGTTGTACTACCTAGATTTTACCAATTTAATATATCTCCTCGGTAATATTTATTTTTAAGTATGTGGGGGTTATTACAGGGATATATATATAAATCTGCTAAGATTTCCAGTTGGCAGGTGACACATGGATAGTGTTAGAAATGAAGATAGTTTATTAAGGAGACAGACACTCCCCAAAATAAAATTGAACTAGAGAGATGAGACAGATCTGGAATCAGAAGCCCTTAGGCCCCAGTGTTGTGACCCTTTGTAGGCTGTTTTCAAAGTTCCTGCCTCATGCATTCAGAGATGGTGTGACTTCTCTCATGGTGTGCCTTTTTCTCTACCTCTACTCTCCTTTGGATATTAAGAGCTTACTTATTACAAAAAGATAAAGTGGATGTTTTAGAATAAGCTAAAGAAAATTATTTTTCTGCTCTCTGTATAGATGGCACAGAGCATTAAAACTACATATGCCCCAGTACAGGGGAATGCCAGGACCAGGAAGCAGGAGTGGGTGGGTTGGGGAGCAGGGTGGGGGAGGGTATAGGGGGCTTTGGGATAGCATTTGAAATGTGAATGAAGAAAATATCTAATAAAAATGTCTTAATAAAAAATAAAAGAAATAACATTTGAAATATACAGAAAATATCTAATAATAAAAAAAAAACTACAGCTGTGACATAAAAGTGGTTCAGACGACCATGTGATCTGAAACAAAGTTTACATCCTCAGTGAATGAAACATCAGAAAATAGACAAAAGCCAGCCCATCAGATCCAGAGATTTTTGGGTCAAAGAGGATGGTTGACCTAAGATCCTGAACATTTCTGTGGTAAACAAAACAGTGCACAGATACAAAAGAGCCAATAAGATAGATAGGTCCTGATGTTGCTATAGCATGTTGTGGAGACAGTCCTGTACATCCTCTGGTTTTCTGGTGCTCCCTGTCCTTTCTGCTATGGATGCAATGAGGACCAGGGTGATTTACTGGCTTCTTTACTGAAATCTCATTTAACTGAGGGGGGACAAAGGCTTCGCTTGATCATGGTCTTTGCCAGTCTTTACCAGTCTTTGCCTATGTCTCTAAGAGTTTTCTGTTACATATTTTAATTCTGAGTATTTGGTTTACAATATTTTGTGTTTCGTTTCAGGCTAGAGAATATGTCTAGTCTTTGATCATGCCAGGGAAGCACTCAACTGCAGAATCAATTCCTCAGACCAGTTTTTATTCTTTTTTATATAGAGAACGTGAATCACAAAGTCACATTTACTTTATAGATGCCTTAAAATAGTATTAAACTCTCTTCTGAATTTAATCTTAGGGGATCATTTTATTTGCATGCATTGATATACATGAGACTCAATCTGATACGTACTATCCTTTAAAGATGTATTTATTATTTTAAAATCATGAGTATATGCATATGTGAGCATGTGACTATGTCTGTGTGATGTCCCACTGAGGCCAGAAGGGCCTGAGTCCCTGGAGTCAGATGGACAGCAGTTGTGAACCAAATGTGGGTACTTGGAACTGAACTCAAGACCTCTGCAAAAGCCATAACTGTTCTTAACCCCAGAATCATCTTTCATTCCTCACTCTCTATTCATTAATAAAGAGTTTAAGCCAAGTTCATTTATTGTACAGATGTGTACATTGTTGTGTATATTATACGTATATATTTGTATATACACATATGTGTGTATATTTACATATATGTGCATTGTTGCACCTGCCATCCCCTTCTCCAAGCTAATATCATGTTCTGAGTTTTACTTTATAAATCAAAATAGCTACTCATTCATGATCTCCAAGTGGTTTAAAAGTTGTGTATGGTAATATTTTCTGATAATGATAAACATATGTTTTATTGCTAACACACTTGAAAATAAAGTTTTATTAAAGCTTATTTATATTTCCCCAGCATTTCTACTGGAAAAATAATCCAGAATCTATTCAGTTTGCCAACTTCAATGGAAGTTTGGGATGTCAAGGACTTAGTTCCACAAGTGATTTTTCCCTGAGCGGGACAGAAATCATGAACTCTCTGGTTTCAGAAAATAAAGTTTGTTATCTTCCCACGTGTCTAAGCCAATAAATCATCATTTATAGTATGTGGAGGTTATTCTGTGGTATGGGTGGTCATGATAAACAAGTTCAGGAACTCATTGAAACTTAAGTAAGCTTAAGTATTTTATGCCTGATTAATGTACTGTAATATGGCATGTGCTTAATGAAAGAATCATTAACTAGAATATAATTCAATGCTTAATTCAGTCTCTACTCAATAATTTGTTTTTAAATACACCTAAGAGTAAATAACCTCCACAACTCTGCTTTTTACCTTCATCATCTCTGAAAATATGAACAGAAGGAAATTGACAGTGTGTGCATAAAGATATGGGAAGCTTGACATAAAAAATGTTTGGGCTTATTTCTTCTTTTTTTTTCTAAGAAACATTCCCTTAAGACACCCCACAATGGGTTCTGCATTTGAACTCCAAATTAAATCAGAGTCTAGTATTTTTCTTTTAGTGATTTATGGAGATACCTTAATTTATTAAAAGATTCAACATTGAGACACTTGTAACCCCCGACTATTTGGCAATGCAGCCATTTGCTTCTCTGTCACTGCCAACTTGTTTTCTATGGAAAGGGTCTGGGACGTGTTCCTGGATGAGATTCTGTTTTGAAATGAGGACATCTGCCTCTTCTACTCTTTCACTTTTGATTACAGCTCTCCCAGCATATCTCTTGTATTTTTGATGCCTTAGCAGTTGATGAAAACCACTGTCAGTTTTTAACTTCCAGTTCTCCTTTAAACTCCCTTGCTAAGGTCTGCAAACAATTATAACCTTGGCAATATGAATCAAACAAGAAATTACAACCACAGTGAAAATCAGCTCACTCCTCTGATATGTAAGGTGCTATTGACATATCAACATCCTCAATTCATCCCTTTATTACTTAGTGCCCCTGGCCTACAGGTGTTAATAACATGGTTAATATTCTCTCAAAAGTGTGCTTATGTCTGTCTTTCCAATTCTCCATTATTTGTGGGAGTGTCTAAAATCGTGGTTACTCTAATTTCTCCTCTTTATATAATTGAGATTAAGTGTTGATGAAGGAATGGGTGATACAACAAAGAAGAAGAAGAAGAAGAAGAAGAAGAAGAAGAAGAAGAAGAAGAAGAAGAAGAAGAAGAAGAAGAAGAAGAAGAAGAAGAAGAAGAAGAAGAAGAAGAAGAAGAAGAAGAAGAGAAAGAAAGAAAGAAAGAAAGAAAGAAAGAAAGAAAGAAAGAAAGAAAGAAAGAAAGAAAGAGAAAGAAAAGGTTGTCCTGGTTTTCACTGATCTCAGATTAAGGCATTTGACCCCAAACTGCCAAATTATGATTCCACTGTATTGTACGGATTTTCTTGCATTCCAATACCCCATTGTCTAGAAGCGAAGTGATGGCACGGAACATCCTTCCTTCATGTCAAATACTTTTTAATAAGGTACAAATGAATTTGGGACTTGAAATTTCTCTTTGCCATCCAAGTATTGGGCATGCTGAAGTGTTTAAATGAAAGAAGACATGATTAAAACTAATTTTCTTATAAAATGGGAAAGCAACATCTTTGAACTCTTAATGAATTTTACTTTTGTAATGAAAAAAATCTGTCAATCACTTTGAAGTGATAGAGATCAAATCTAGGCCATGTGTGTATCAGGCAAGCACTCTGCTGACTGAGGGGCCGCTCTGTCTCTGTGGAGTGTGTTCTGTCAGTGCCAAGCCATATACAAGCATATGGAAATATATAGAATAAGAATTCTCACGAACAAGATAAATATAAGTTGGTAAAGGAAAAACTGTGAGGTTTACAGGTCAGAAAAAACATGGAAAGTAAAATTCAGATCAGAAGATACATAAATGTCACTATAAATGAAAGCTATGCAATCTTGTTAATAATCAGGAAAAAATGTAAGGTAGGACAAGATTTTGTCTTCAACTATTGAAGTAACACAAATCAGGAAGATATATAATGTAAGAACCTGGCAGGCATAATTAGAAATAAAAATGTTTATACACTGTTGGTAGAAGCAGAAATTGATGAACCTGTTTTACAGAGCACTTGGCAGTATCTCAGATTTTCAATTTTAACTGTTGTCTGCAGAAATATTTTATAGGAAGACAGTGACTTAGATACAATCATCGAACCATTGTTTAGCAAAGAGAAAACTTGGAGAAAAATTGAATTCCTCCCACTCAGGGGTTTTAAATTAATTATTAACATTTACATTACAGTACTGAAGGCTTTGATTTTTCAAAACCTACTTTAATTGGGGTTCTTAAACGCCTCAACTAATCAGTGAGTACATACCATGTATGTCCTTTTGGGTCTGAGTTCCCTCACTCAGAATATTTTCTAGTTCTATCCATTTGCCTAAAAAGTTCATGATATCATTTTTAATAGCTGAATAATATTCCATTGTGTAAATGAGCCGCATGTTCTGTATCCATTCTTCAGTTGAGGAACATCTGGATAATTTCCAGCTTCTGGCTATTACAAATAAGGCTGTTCCAATGGAGGAGCTAGAGAAAGTACCCAAGGAGTTGTAGGGGGCTGCAACCCTGTAGGTGAAACAACACTATGAACTAAACAGTACCCCATATCTCTAGCTGCATATGTAGCAGAAGATGGCCTAATCGGCCATCACTGGGAAGAGAGGCCCCTTGGTCTTGCAAACTTTATATGACCCAGCACAAGGGAATGCCTGGGCCAAGTAGTGGGAGTGGGTGGGTAGGGGAGCAGGGGNGGGGGGGGGGTGTATAGGGAACTTTCGGGATAGCATTTGAAATGTAAATAAGGATAGTAATAAAAAAAGAAAAAAAAGAAAAAAAAAAACAAATAAGGCTGTTATAAACATGGTATGCTCACTCATAAGTGGATACTAGCCAAAAAGTACAGAATACCTCGGATACAACCCACAGACTTTTAAGAAGTATAACAAGCTCTGCCAGTGCCTGACAAATACAGAAGTGGGTGATCACAGCCATCCATTGGACTGAGCACAGGGTCCCCAATGAAGGAGCTAGAGAAAGTTACCCAAGGAGCTGAAGGGGTTTGCAGCTCCATAAGAGGAACAACAATATGAACTAACCAGTACCTCCAGAGCTCTCAGGGACTAAACCACCAACCAAAGAGTACATGGAGGGACCCATGGCTCCAGCTGCATACGTAGCAGAGGATGGCCTAGTTGGTCATCAATGGGAGGAGAGGCCCTTGGTCCTGTGAAGGCTCTATTCTCCCATGGCCAGGAATGCCAGGGTCAGGAAGCAGAAGTAGGTGGGTTGGTGAGCAGGGAGAGCAGGGAGAGGAAGGAGGATTTTCAGAGGGGAAACCAGGAAAGGGGATAACATTTGAAATGTAAATAAAGAAAATATCTAATTTAAAAAAGGTATGGGAGTGGGGAAGAAATAGCCCATTTCTGCTACCGTAAGAAAAATATGTGTTAGTTTAAATTACAAATAAAAACATTTTTACTTTCTCTCATCAAAAAAAAAAAGAAGAAGTATAACAAGTAGAAACACCCAAGTGAGAATGTTTCAAGTCAGCTTAGAAGTGGGAAGGAAATAATCACAGGAGGCAAAGGGAGAGAAGGACCTGGGTGGGAGAGGGGTTAGGGAGGGGAAAGGGGGAATAGGATCAGGTGTGGGGGACAGAACAGAAGAGAAGCCCAGGGGGTCAAAAGAATAAGTGGAGATAAGCAGCATGGGGGTGGGGGCCTCTACAAAGTACCAGAGACCTGGGAGGTGAGACTGTAAGTACTCAATGGGGGTGACCTTAGCCAAAATGCCTAATATTGGTAAGACAGAATCTCAAAGAGCCCACCTCCAGTAGATAGACAGGGCCTCAAGCAGAGAGACAGGGTTACTAACCCACAGTCAAAATTTCTGACCCAGAACTGTTCCTGTCTAAATGAACTGCAGGGACAAAAAAACGGAGAAAAGACTGAAAAAAAAAAAAAAAAAAGACAGTCTGTACTGGCTAGCTTTGTGTCAACTTGACACAGCTGGAGTTATCACAGAGAAAGGAGCTTCAGTTGGGGATGTGCCTCCATGAGATCCAGCTGTAAGGCATTTTCTCAATTAGTGATCAAGTGGGGAGGGCCCCTTGTGGGTGGTACCATCTCTGGGCTGGCAGTCTTGGGTTCTATAAGAGAGTGGACTGAGCAAGCCAGGGGAAGCAAGCCAGTAAAGAACATCCCTCCAATGGCCTCTGCATCAGCTCCTGCTTTCTGACCTGCTTGAGTTCCAGTCTTGCATCCTTGGGTGATCTACAGCAGTATGGAAATGTAAGCGGAATAAACCCTTTCCTCCCCAACTTGCTTCTTGGTCATGATGTTTGTGCAGGAATAGAAACCCTGACTAAGACAACAGTCTAATGACCAGCCCAACTTGGGATCCATCTCATGGAGGGCACCAAGGCCTGACACTATTATTGATGCTATTATGTACTTACAGATGAGAGCCTAGCATGTCTTTTCCCCCGAGAGGCCCTACCAGCAGCTAACTGAGACAGGCTTACACCAAAACATTGACTGAAGTCAGGAACCACTGTGGTTGAATAGAGGAAGGATTGAGGAAGCTGAATGGAAGAGCGACCCCATAGAAAGACTATCAATCTCAACTTACTCAGACCCCCAGGAGCCCCCCCCCCCAGAGACTGGGGCACCAACAAGGAGCATACATGGGCCAGTCCGATTCCCCCGGGACAAGTATAGGAGAAGTCTGCCTGGTCAGGCCTTAGTGTGAGAAGCTTTTCCTAACCCTGGAGAGACTTGAGGCCCCGGGGAAAGGGGAGGAGCACCTTCTTGGAGGCAAGGGGGAGGAGGAATGGGATGAGGAACTGTGGGAGGAGGACACAGAGAGAAGAGCAATGATGGGAATGTAAATAAATAAAATAATAAAAATTGAAAAACAAAAAACAAAAAACAAAAAACAAAAGACACTTTAACGTTCCTTTTAGCCCAACCAGAGGTATCAGAGAAAGAAGGTTAATAGGAAAGGATGTTGTGAACCTGCTTAGAAGGAGTTCTTTGGGGGCAATTCCAATCTTTAGTGTTAGGATATCAGCACTCCAGTCTAATATCAAACACTAAACATGAATCAATAGCAGTAGCTGGATCCAGCAGAAACTGCAAGACTCCAGCAAATTGGCGTGAATAAGCATGAATCAGTCAGGATGCTACAAGAAGTTCTTTGGTGCATTTCTTTCTATAAAAGGAAATCCAGAGAAAACCAGCAAAGCATTGGAAGGTGTGGCAATGCAAAAGTGTCCCTGTCTATGGGGTTATATTTATATTTAAACCCTCTCAAGTGCTTGCTCCAGCAAAACATCTCATGTGTCGGCTTCAGCAAAACATCCTCTTGGAAGACAGTGTCCAGAAAAACATCACATGACACAACTCAGTCTCCAAAGAAACCAAAATTTTCCAGTTCACCCAACACCGTGCAGTCATTACAAGTAATGCAAGCTTTGATTAGTCAACTTGAAAATATCTCTACAATCTAATTCTACATTGAAAGCATGTTGGCTATAATAAAATAACATTATATATTATAATAATAAAATATCATTTATATAAAATCATGTATCTGTTGACTATGTTTATTTTGAATGGGATGTTCTATTACTAATGATGAAATGTGATGTCAGAAATTCAGTATTTACTAACAAAGTCCACAAGATAATCACCAAACTGGAAGCTGATAGTTGACCAGAATGGGATGAGGTAGAATTGTTTGTTTATTTTTACATCCCCAGCCCTGACTCCTCTCCCAATGCCACCCTCACAGAGTCCCCTTCCCCTTCTCTTCTGAGAGTGGACACACCCTGGGTATCCCCTCACCCTGGTGCATTAAGACTCTGCAGGCTTAGGCTCATCCTCTCAGTCCAGCCCATGTACGCTCTTTGGCCGATGGCTCAATCTCTGAGCACTCCTAAGGGTCCAGGTTACTTGACTCTGTTGATCTTCTCATGGAGTTCCTATCCCCTTCAGGATCTTCAGTCCTTCCCCCAACTCTTCCGTAAGAGTCTGGGACTTCCATCCAATGTTTAGCAGTGGGTTTCTTCATCTGTTTCATTCAGCTGGGAGGTAAAAATTAGTGTTTTAGTCTACACAGTTTGATGTAGTCTGAATCTATTATGACAAATATACATTGCATGATATTTAAAAGAAAATACATTTATATCTGTTAAGGTTTGTTACTACTTACATGCCAAACAGCTGAAAGTTTATAGTAACTGACTACAGAAACATAGCAGGGTCTTAGATAAGGTTTGTATTGCAGGGATAAAGCACTGTCCAAAAGCAACATGGTAAGGAAAAGGTTTATTTCTCTTACACTTCCAGGTAACAGTCCATCACTAAAGGACGTCCAGACAGGAAGTGAACCAGGGCGGGAACCTGGAGGCAGGAGCTAATGCAGATGCCATGGAGGAGTGCAGCTTACAGGCTTGCCCTTTATGGCCTGCTCAGCCTGTCTTTTAATAGCACCAGGACCACCTATCTACAATGAGCTAGGTTATCCCACAAAAGGCATCTATCAAGAAAATGCACCACAGAATTGTCCACAGGCCAATCTGGTGGGGGCATGATCAGCAACTGAGGTTCCCACTTCCCAGTTAGCTCTAGTTTGTGTCAAGCTGGCATATAACTAGCCAGCACAAGAAGCAAGCATCTCACCTTTTGAGGAGTTAAAAGCGATCAAATTATGATGTAACAACGGAGAGCCTACCTAATTCAATAAATAATGTCTGTTCTTCATCCTTGCCTGGAATACAGCTCTGGTCTCTCGGTGGAAGGCCAGTGTGGTGCCAGACATCATAGCATAGGCAACGGTCAAAAGTGAATACAGGTGATGAGAGACCTCAGATCTGATCCTGCAGCAGAGCTTTTTCAGGAAGTTTGTTTTTTGCTGCTGCTGCTGCTGTTGTTGTTACTTTAGAAGCTGAATATAAAACAAAATTATATATTAAAAATTGATCATTTCTGTGGATACATAAGGATACCTACAACTGAACTGAAGCATTCTTTTAAGTTTTTTTTTAGACCTTCCACCCATTGCCCATAGACAATCTGCCCACTCAGCCTTACAGCTTTACAGTACTGAGTAAGTAATAGCTCCGTTTCTCCATAGACCAAGAGCTCAGTTCCTCCACAGACCATGACGCTTCGATTCTCACCTTGAATGAAAACCCTGTTGCAGAAATCGTGATTGCCCTATTAGATGGTAGGGATGCCCTGGTCCTCACTAGAGAATGCACTAAATTCAAACAATGCATTTTTCAGCAGCATGAACGCTAACATAGAAACCCAAAGTATACCCTTCATGTTACTAGGCTGGTTTCATTCCTTAGTGTCTGAAACACCTGAAACACTGTCTAAGAGCTCATTTTTCCTCTTGACCTGCCATCTGTATACTCTGTGAACAGCTTGTCTGTCATGCTCAGTTGTGGAAAACAAAAAGCATCCTCCCGCATTGGACTGAAGGAACTGATAAGCACTGGCGAGCGACGTAGTTATGGCTAAATGATAACAGATGCCAGCAATGAGCTGTAACCTGCCTACATCTTAATCACAGACACTGCTACAGGAAGATTCTTTTCTAGACTCAAAGTGCTTTTCACATTCATAAGAATAAAGAAGTTTTACAGTGTTCTCCATAAACTATATCTGTACTTTCCGTTATAATCATGAAATAATTTGTTTCTGCTTTAAGAGGAAAAACAGGAGTATTAGAATGCTTTCGAATTACATGTTTAATTAAGATTAATTTTCCTAATTTCAGATTAACTCGGGTTTTATTGGAGCCAGGTTCTTGCGAATGTACACAATTTCTCTTAAATGAAGGTTATGTTTTAGTTCCCCAAGTTATAAAAAAATATGTAGTCTTTTCTAGCGTTGCCTACACACATACACACACAGAGAGAGAGAGAGAGAAAAAGAGAGAGAGAGAGAGAGAGAGAGAGAGAGAGAGAGAGAGAGAGAGAGAGAGAGAGAGAGAGAGAGAGAGAGAGAGGAAGGGAGGAGAGAGAGAGGGAGGAAGGGAGGGAGGGAGGGAGGAGAGGGAGAGAGAGAGAGAGAAAAAGAGAGAGAGAAAGAGAGAGAGAGAGAGAGAGAGAGAGAGAGCACACACAACCCTCATTTAGCAAAGATAGCTCCCAGTAATAAACGTTAATTGGGAAAAATTATAGAAAATAAACAGCATAATAACCCCAGTGCATAAGTGCAGATGTAGTAACTATAAAAAGGATAATCAAGTCACCCTCTCGAGGCACTTAGTTTCCTTTCATATTTGGAACAGAATTCAAGTAATGGAAAATGAAACTTTACAATTTTAGAAAGGCTGGCAAAAATAAATAAATAAGTAAATAAATAAATAAACTTGTGACAGTTTAATTTGAAGTTTTCTAGCTTATTAAACATTTTCCTTTTGAAATCTGAATTCCCCGAAGCATATTGAGGCCGGCATAGGGAAGCTTGAAGACTGATTAATTCCGCTGCTCATCAGCCCCACAAAAAGCCTTATGGACTTCTCTTCGCTTTTCTCAACTCAGCCCCTGCGCGTTCCGTTTGTCTGCAAGATGCTTACTGTGGATCTAGACATCCCCACCTGAGTTTGCAGTTTCAGTGGAAGACAAGTGAGTGTTTGCTTGGCTGTCTGGGCAGGTCCCAATTGGACAGACAGCCACATAGGGCTTCAGCTAACGCTTTTTCCCAATTCTGCTAAATGCAGAGGGTTAGAATGACCGCAAGTAGCCTCATAAATGTGGTTACGTGACTAAATCAAATTATCCAGCAATGCTCCTGCCTGTTTAAAATCAATGTGCTGGACCTTCATTTGCAACTAGCCAGTCTAGTGTTCAAGGCAACTAGAAACAACTGTTTAACATGAATGTGTTAACTGGAAACACATTAGGCAGTATCTGCCGCTCCCTAGACATATTCTTTATAAACATGCCTATCTCCCCATGAGTACATGCCACTGAGAGGACCTGTACATTAAAGTCTGCGTTCATAATGCACCGAATTCTTATCCATGCTTGGTACGTGTTACATAGCTTGTAGTATAGCGCTAAATAATTATGAGAAGCATTTTCTGCTTTCCTTTTATTGAAAATAGATTGTTTTCATTCTGATTATAATGATTCATCAGATTCACTATGATTTCCCCTCCCCCCAACTCTTCCCAGATACTCCCTGCCTCCCCAAATCTATATCTTTTTTTTGCTCACTCTCTCCCTCATTAGAAAATAAGCTGGCATCTTTACTGTGGCATTAACAAAGCCTCAGTAGTAGAGGCCATTTATACCAAAGAAGACCTTTTGAATTCGAATTTGAAAATTCACATGATAATCTATTTTAATACTCACGAGAGAGAGAGAGAGAGAGAGAGAGAGAGAGAGAGAGAGAGATTGATTTAAACTGCAACTGGTTAAACCTGCTGACACCATTCTGGCCCACTCTTAGTAACATTTTTTTCCCAGAGTTGAAGCGACCATGAGCATTTTGAACGTTCTGCTATTAGGAAGTTAAGCGAGGGTGCATTTATTACAAGCACAGTAGGATTTATAACATGTTTCTCAGCCACTTCCATGCATGCTAACATTACTGCTGGCTTCTAGAAATATTTCTCACCCTCAACCTGCTAAATCTCTGCAAAGCAACACAAAGATACTGTGATCGGAGATGCTGTGACTGAACACAACCCCCACCCAAGAGCGTTAATAGTGTCGGAGAAAGAAGGATTGGAAAAAAACACTCTGCACAAAAGCCTTTCAATTACCAGATACATGAAATTACAAGTAGAGGTCATTTCTAGTAAAAGCTCAATCCAAACAGAACACTCCTCCTGTCAGAAAGGTGCCTTTGAAGATGATGTGTGTACCATTCAGAGATCACAGAACTTTTTCTCTTTTAATGGGTGTTGCATGAAACTGGACTTTTAGATGAAACTAAATTTACCACAATTACTTTGACTGTGAGGTATAGAACCACAGAAGTACTGAAAACAACAAATTTTAGCAACTGAAATGTTAAGTTTGATAGGCATATACACATACACACACACAAACACACACACACACACTCCAAATTTAATTAATGTCCTAAATATGTACAGCAAAGCACCCATAAAGAAAAATTTCAGAACTATTACTAAAAAATAATAATAAGCACAGTGATGTTACAGGAAAGGAATAATTCTTCGTTTTGCTTCTACAAGAAGATAACGTGAAAATGTCATCTGAAGAACAAGTGATTAAGGTAGCAACAGTGGCCTAAACTAAGGGTGAGACTAATTTTTCTGATGCTTTCCAGAGATGATCTGCTTTTACTTCTATAAAAGTGCCACGACCCCAGACTCTGGCCAGCAGAGGTGGGGAAAGAAGACACATACACCAAGGCAGGGTTCAAGCAGCTTCCGCAGCTTCTGCTTCCTTTATTCTGGGGGAATCACCCAATTTATCCACATCCATCCTCTGCACACATCTCTCACCACTCTTCATCATCCAATCAGCATTCAGCATGTTCTGTACACGAGCCATGTATGCAGACAGGGTGCGCATTGATAGGCCAAAGACTCAATATCATGCTGAATGATGCTATGTGTCAGGTGGGCAGCGCATGATCATTCAGGTGTGCATTAACAGGTTCTTGGTAAACAAGCAGGGATCACAGGGCTTGGCAATGAGCCAGGGCGCCATCTTGGCTGCCATGTGGTCACACAGCTTTTTTTGTAAAAAGCATTTACAACCGAAGACGTCAGTACCACTCGATTAGCCCCATCATACCAGATCTAAGTAGGGTGAACCAAGTCACACCAGGTCTAAGTTGCTAACCCTCAGTAGCTTTGTATAATAAAGATTTGTTTCTCCTTTGTGCTGCATGTCGTATTGCAAGAAATTGTGCTGTGTGTGGTTGTCACATAGCTATGGGATGTCAGAGCCTCGGCTGTGAGCAGTCTCTAGTCACTGTCACAGGAGAAGGGAGGTAACAACAGTCCAATGATGACTCCTCAACACTCAGACCAGCAGTGACAGCAGTCACCTTCACAGATGCTGTGTGGCCTAAGGAAGTCACATGAAAATGCTGAATGTCATATAAAATGGGCAAAAATACTCTCTACTTATGGGACTGTATTTTTAAAAGTCATTAATGATGACTGAAGGTACTTACCGGTGGCACCTGTCAACAGGCAGAAATACTGAAGCATGGAAATTGAAGCAAACTAAATAAAAACCATAGGAGTGATAAAAGAGAATGCTAAGACTCAAGTTCAATGTTTCATGCACAGCACTTCTTCATCCTTTCCAAGTCTTAAAATACTAAATGGGAGCCAGATAGTAACACCGCTCCTTGGGTACAAGTACCCACCACCCAGCCTGAGAACCTGAGTTTGATACCAGTAACCCACATGGTGCAGGAAAGAGTCCCCTGCTACCAGTTGTCTTCTGACCTCCCTGACACACACACACACACACACACACACACACACACACACACTGTCTTAGTCAAGGTTTCTATTCCTGCACAAACATCATGACCAAGAAGCAGTTGGGGAGGAAAGGGTTTATTCAGCTTATACTTCCATAATGTTGTTCATCACCAAGGAAGTCAGGACTGGAACTCAAGCAGGTCAAGAAGCAGGAGCTGATACAGAGGCCATGGAGGGATGCTCTTTACTGGCTTGCTTCCCCTGGCTTGCTCAGCCTGCTCTCTTATAGAACCCAAGACTACCAGCCCAGAGATGGCACCACCCACAAGGGGACCTCCCCCTTGATCACTAATTGAGAAAATGCCTTACAGCTGGATCTCGTGGAGGCATTTCCCCAACTGAAGCGCCTTTCTCTGTGATAACTCCAGCTGTGTCAAGTTGACACGAAACTAGCCAGTACACACACTAAATAAATAATTTTAAATAATATCACATGATGTGCTGTTTTGTATTCTTGAAGAGATTATGCAAGGTAAAAGCCAGATCCACATAGTCTCTATGCTAATAAGCAATTCAGCCTAAATATATAAAGTACATTCCAAAATTATAAATAAATAAAGCCATTTATTTACAATGTGTGGTGGCATGTGGGCCCTGGGAAAAATTAAGGGGAGAAATTGCCCCAGCCATGATTGCAGGTGTCTCTAGATATAGAAGAAAGGACCAGCTAGTGGGCGATTGAAAGGTAGAATGTCCCGTGGCTCTTTGTTTCTCATATTTCCTTTCACATACATCCTTCTCTCTTTTCTCTCAGAAAGTTACCACTCTCAAAGCAGGTTGTAGACTTTAAGAATTGAGGAGGTAAGAAGAAATCAGATCTATCCTCGCCCCTTCCCAAGGCACACACACAAGAGTGCACAATCACAGCCATAAATAAGATGTAGAAGCGCAACGTAAGATTCGATGAGACACACTGAAAAAATCTTGTAAAATTAAAACTCTACACATATGCCCAATTTTATAGGGCAGGGCTAGGCTGTAACTTGCCAGGATGTGTTTATTATAGTTCTCTGCCTGTGAATTTATTAGCGCCCTCTCTAATGCCTGAGACCTTTTGAGTTTACACACTGATATGTTTACAGTTGACACAACACTATCTTTCCTGGCTTTTGTGCCCACATTTGTTTACCCTGACACGCGGTGCGGCAGCTTTATGTCTAGATAAGATTACAAGTGTTTTCACTGAAATCACTCAGAATTATAGGAAGGAGATGCATTTATAAGCATCAGGGAACACTGTATCCTGGAGTCTTTGCTCTCTGGCATCTGTTAGTAAATACCTTGCTACCTCCAGTGGCCTTAGGGTATACATTGTTTACCTGTGACACAGCAAAGGATGTCTACATCTGGCTTCATGGTGCTGAGCTGTTTATAGCCATCTGGTGGGGTCTTCCTTGCACTTCACCTGCAATGATTTGTATCAGGCGTTTTGTCTCTTATGGTGCATGAAAAGGACAAATGAAAGTCCTTCCCTGCAATAGCGTCTCCACTCATAAAAGTTCCTTTTCCGGACTCTAATTACTGCCATGATAGCCTATCTCCATTCTCGTGTCACAGGTCTTACTTTGCTTTCTTTTCCAATTACGTCGTTTTCGATTGCTTTATGTGTTTTAGTCTGCTTTAGATCCCTCATTCTATAAAAAAACAATAAAAGCTAACACTGCTGCTAAGTTACAGCAATTGGCTACAGTATATTTTGTTTCAATCTATGTCTTCATTTTCCTCTATGGGGATGCAGGTAGATGTATATTTGTTACAGAACTGTTAGACACTGTGGCCATAGTCTGATATTAAAATGCTAGCATTTGGTAAGTAACCCAAATAGAAGCAAGCTTCCATTCCATTTTAATTTGCCAGAGATTGTAAGATAACGAAGTAGACTATAGCATTGCTGCATAGATCTCGAATCCTATTCTGCAATGTGTTTCTCTTGCTAGGCATGAGATCCAGCATCCCACATGGGTTCCTTCACAGAAGATGCTGTATAATTTTGTTGAACCCATTGATCTTTTGAGTTATTGGGAAAAGAAGCAAAATGTTTTTTGCAATAATGCTACATAACCAGAAGCCCCCGAAGAACCTTGGAGGGCGGCAAGAAGCTTTTATTTCTCACTCATGAGTATGCTGGTCGACGATGTTTAACGCATGAACTAGGGCTCAGTTTGCCTGTTCCACATCCCCTATCCTGAGACATATCCCTTAGGAGCAGAGCTACCAGAAGCAGGCCCTGCTCAAGCTGCAGGGCAGGCCCGGCAAGGGGAGAGCCCCAAAGGGAAACACATTAAAGCCATCATTGTATGAGGAAAATGTCACCAGCAACCCACTGGCCAAGCAACTATCTTGCAAAGTTAAATATCAGTGAGGTAGGAAAGTCAGCTTGACTTCCAAGGAGCAAGGGCCAGGGAAGTGGTAGGGAAGGTTGATGGTTGTAACCTGCAGAATTCATAGCTAGGTAAAACTGGCCCTGGCCTTTCTCCCCAGAAGCCTTCTTTGCACCTTCTCACATTATTAAAACTAGCCAGCGAGAAGGAAGTTTCCAAGGCAATACCAGCTTGATTTCTCCATACCCTGAGATTAAAGTGTGTAGTAGCTTCAGCAACAGAGGGTTGCAATCCAGTTCTAGTCACTCTTGATTTCTTTGCAGCTGCCCACAGCCTTAGCAAACAAGTCTACTTTCCATCTATTTAAATTTGACTATTATGGACAGTTCAAATAGCATCCTGTAATACATGTCTATTGTGAATAACATCTCTAGAAGCTTACTTGTTTGCTTGTTTACATGATGGCTTATTTTGAGAAAGGGTCTCAGATCCAGGTTGGCTTTAAACTCACTGTGTAGTTGAGAATGAACTTGGATCCCATTGCCTCTACTCCTAAGTGTTATGATTGAGAAGTGTGCCATCAAGCCCAAGTTTCTGTGGCTGTAAGAATTGAATCTGGGGCTATGACGCATGGTAGGCAAGCACTCCTCTGACAGAGCTGCATACAAGTCCCCATGAATAACTTTCCAGTAAATGCAATTGCTCATTCAGAGTATCTTTCTTGCAATCTGTATCCTGTATCAAGACTTCATTCCTGTTTACTGATTCCATTGTATACTACTACTGACTTTATTTCCTATTAAAGTGGTAAGAATCTCCATTTTCTTCTACCTCAGAGCTTTTATAGTTAATGCTGCCACAGTCTTCCCTATGTAGGGCTTTGTGAAGCATTTGCACAGTGGCACTCACTTGTAATCCCAGCATTTAGGAGGTGGAAGCTAGTTTTCCGATACTATAAGGTAAATTCTAGGCAATTTGACTTCATGAAACTCTAGAAAGAAAGAGACAGAAAGGAGACAGAGGGAGAGGCAGAGTTGGTGAGGTGTGGAAATAGTGAAAATTACATGCTTGAGCCATGGTACGGCCAAATGTGGTTATGCTATACACACATAGCATAACTATATATAATTTCTGGGTTAATCTTTCAATTTGAATTACCAAATTGTTTTCCATAGTGTTTACTCTACTTTAGTCTCACATCAGTAATAAGCGAGGCTTCTAATTCATCACAACCCTTCTAGCATTTCCTCCTGTTTTCTTTATTAGAGCCGTTCCCAGTGGATGTGTAGAGGTCCCTCACTATGGATTTGATTCACATGTCCTTAATGGTCAATGGCACTGAATATCTCTTTGTAGGAAAACAATGCCTTCTTTAGAGCATTATCACCTGATACTTTTTGTTCAGTTTTTTTTTTGACTGAGCTGTTGTAAGATGCCTTTATATATTCCAAATGCAAGTACCTTAACGGATATGTGACTTACTCTGTTAGCAACATGTAGAAAAAAAGAGACATCCGTTACTATGCAGTCAGCATTATACTTTCTTTTATTTATTTATTTATTTTATTAGATATTTTCTTTCTTTACATCTCAAATGTTAACCCCTTTCCTAGTTTCCCCTCCAAAAATCCCCTATCCCCTCCCCTCTCCCCCTGCTCCCCAACCCACCTACTCCCATTCCTGGTCCTGGCATTCCCCTATATTGGGGCATAGAGCCTTCACAGGACCAACAGCCTCTCCTCCCATTGATGACTGACTAAGTCATCCTCTGCTACAAATATAGCTAGAGCCACAAGTTCCACCACGTGTTTTCTTTGATTGGTGGTACAGTTCCAAGGAGCTCTGAGGATACTGGTTAGTTCATATTGATGTTCCTTCTATGGGGCTTCAGTCTCCTTCAGCTCATTTACTATACTTTTGATTTTAGATCTAAACATTAAGTGCATTAAGTCATGACATTTCACTCTAACTCATGACTTTGTCCTCTAACTTTGCTGTAATGTTAGATGTTGCAATGAGACATATAGTTTTCCTTGAATAAATTTTTGATATGATGAATCCAATTTCACTATTTTACCATTGTCTTGTATATACCATTTGTTGACAGATGGCTTTCTCCCACTGACTTGTGTTGGCTCCTTAGTTTACAACCAACCGGTGTTCACAAATATCATTTTTCTGAGTTCTGGACTCTTAAGCCATTCAGTTTACTGGTAAGCCTATTACACTACCAGCACATTCTGACTGCTGAATCTCTCAAGTTATGAAATCTAATAGTGTGATCTCAAGAACTTTATTCTTTATAAGATTGCTTTGACCATTGTGCCTCCTCTTCATCTTAGCTTAATGGCATCATTCATTGTAAATCATTCCAAATTCTTCATAGCACATTTGTTTCTCCTTTGTTGTCTACATTACAAAAACATAGTAAAAAGTCTCATAAAATAAATAATATCTACATAGATGGAAAAATTACCGACTTTTAATAATATACATACACTTACACCAAAATATCTTCTAGCTTTACCCCCTAAGGTATCTACTGGTGCAATACTCATGCAGTAACCCTGATGTCAAATGATTGTGTTTGGAAGCATACAAACTTCAAGATGCCCTAGGAAAAGAGGAGGAGGAGGAAGAGGAGGAGGAGAGGAAAAGTCACATAGAGTCCTCCTTATCATTTCTTTGAACTTTTGATAACGAAAACTCATTTTTGTTATTAAATAAAGGCAAATGTCTCTTTAAATCCAGAGACGACCACAGGAATCTCCTCGGGCCTGTGGGAATGACTTCCAAGTTTGTGTTTTCCAAACGCAAATGGTCTTTCCTTGCATCTTTGGGACTAGAAACAGTACAGTAGAGGCAGCCACAGTGCCCATGCTTCGAAGAAGCATTACTCCATTCTTAAAGCTTTACTGAACTTATACCATAAAACATGAAGTCCGAGCTAGGAAAATGGCTTAGTTGATAAAATGATTTCAGTAAGCATGAGGACCTGGGCTTAGCTCTCTGGTGCTTACATAAAAAGTCTGTGATGGCCATGTTACTCTCTAAAGTGAGTATCTGGTCAGATTTTTGTAAGTATGAACATAGTAAACATTTCCAAACCATGACTTTGTTTCTATTTTCTCTGGCTCCAGGCTTTTCATTGTAGAGTTGCCAGGAATACCATTAATCTCCTAAAGGCCATTCTTATCCTAAACCGATTGACCCTCAAGCACAGAATTCTCCCCGGCTCAGCCACATGGCTAGACCTCACTGCTGTTTTCTGAATGATTTATGTGAACTGTGGTGCCTTATGAAAAGCCCTGAAATGTCTCTGCATGTGACTTGTTTGCCTGTGATTTACCGTGACATCCTATCTCAGTACTGAGAAGTTACAGAAAACTTTTCTGAAATATTTGCTCTCTCATTCATCCTCCACAGCCTACAGCTCAGTTATCAGTGACCTCAATTTTCTGCCCTGTTGTTTTTCAAATTAAAAAATGCATATGGGCAAGTCTCTCCGCAAAGTCACACATTAAATAACATCACCCAATAGATCATTATCCTGTGTGCACTCTGCCATTGCCAATGGCTACGTGACCTTTAGAATGAAGGAGAGCATCATGCACTCGCTGAGAACCTGAAAGCTGTAGCATGACCAGCATCCGTGAGGGCCTCTGGAAGGTTTACCTTCCACCACTCTGAGAGTACTGGGGGGGGGGGGGCAGTGAGTGGTCCTTGTCAAGGCTTCTGATGCCCCTATGACAATAATGAAGAAAGTGAATGACGGTAGTGCTGTCAAGTTCAGTGAGACAGAAATCTATACAGAAGACTGAGCATTATTTTCTGACTTACATAGAAGAGTAGGAGAGGAAAAGGGCCCACATAGATGGGGGACCTGTCCTATAAATGAGGCAGGCAGAAAAAAATGCTGAAGTGAGTCACATGAAGAGAGAGGATCAATCAGTGAATTACAGGAAATCCCAGGAATCTCAGCTTACCACTACCAATTCATGTTAAATAATTAAAAAAAAAAAATCATGGTTCTCCCCAAAAGCCAGGGGGAAAAAATAAACAAATTTAATACATGCCTATTTTAAGGCACAGTTATTTCTTCTGCTTTCATGATATAATAAAGACGGTTTTCTGTATATAATCATCAATAAAAGTGACGTCAAGGAGAGATGGACCCTCAGTGTTTCAGTGTTGAACAATATTTTGCACAGAGGGAGAAATAAGGTTTTTCAGATGTATACAGTGGCTTAAAAGTATTTTTCTCCGGATTCCATGTGTCAAAGTAAGTCTCTAAACAAACTGAAAGGCAAAATAAAGTAATATTTATAAAATGTCTAGTGAAATGCCCAATAAACTTTCAATGAGTATTTGCTAATATTATTAATATCATAATCAACATCACTCTTATTTTATTCTATTGAATATTTATAATTGTGTTCAGTCAACTGTACATGGATTTGCATGAAACTCTTTGTCCAAGGTAATAAAAATAAAGAACTCCTCTCTACTCAGCATATTATCTACATACAGACACCATTGAAACCACAAATTGTCAACAATTAACTCTGATTATTTTATATCAGGCACCAGAATAGTTGTTAGAAAACCATTTCCAATCCTCTCTATCATTCAGTGATTCATAACCTAGGGCTAATCTTACTCTTTCTGAGCTTCAGTTAGAGTAAGGGTATCTCTAAGTCACTTTCACATCTAATAGACCTTGGGGTAGTACAGGGAGATGATATTACAAAAAAACCATTATAATACATTGCATTCACTTTTAATCTGTCCTTGGAAGTCACCTCACTTCTGCCCCAAGCAAGCTTCCACATCTTGTATAAGAATGTCATTTCATAGAGTAGTACTGCAGGGTGCAGAAATGTCCATTGCGTAGTGTCAGTGCTGTGGATATTAAATATTTACTAAGGATAAAACCCTGCCTTGACCCACTTGCAGATTGAACTTATAAATGCTGTTCTGTAGCAAAGAAAGATAACTGTTGTCTTCCAATAATCTTTTACTATTTGTAGTGCCTTTGACATTCATGCAAATGCTAAAGCAAAGGAACTCAAAATTTTGTTTTCCCCCAGTTTATCCCTGGGCAGAACCATCTGATACAAGTCGCATTCCATCAAAATGTGTTTTTTTTCCTGAGGTAGTCTTGCTGTAATACATCATCGAAGTGACAGCCAGTATATTGTATATCACAATAAAATATCCCCAGAGCAAAGGTACATGTGATGATGAATTATGCTAATATGTTATTGTCATTATGTTATCAGTATTCGGAGAGTGATTTAGTGAGATACATCATCAGCGAGAGATTATCTGATTTCTTATTACTCAAAAAATGACACCATCGTGGAAAACTCCCAGCAGATTCAGTTGATGAATAGGGCTGGTGGTATTCTAGTGCCAGAACTAATGTACAGTAGTATATTAAGATGTCCTTTAGAACTGAAAACAAGTTAGAGAAAGATGAGTCCACGAGGGGAGGTCGTGAAAGCACAGTCTGTTTAAATATTATTACTGTAGATAGATAGATGATAGATATATAGATAGTGAAGTGTAAACAAGAGTCATCCATTTAAACTTTGTCAGAGATCTAATTCTCTAATTCTCTTTAATTCTCTTTAAAACACACAACTAATGAGACATCATCTATTTTAAGCTATTGGTTAGTCAATTAATCTATAGTCAACAAAAAACACTTATTTTTTTTATTGGATATTTTCTTTACACTTCAAATGTTATCCTCTTTCCCAGTTTCCCTCCCTCCCGTAAACACCCTATAATATCCTCCCTCCCCCTGCTTCTATGAGGGTGTTTCTCTACCCACCCACCCACTGCCACTTCCCTGCCCTCGATTCCCCTACACTGGGGCATCTATAGAGCCCTCATAGGACCAAGGACCTCTCCTCTCACTGATGCCTGACAAGGCCATCCTCTGCTACATAGGCAGCTGGAGCCATGTGTACTCTTTTGTTGATGGCTTAGTCTCTGGGTGTTCTGAGTGGTCCGGTTGGATGATATTGTTGTTCTTCCTATGGGGTTGCAAAACTCTTCAACTCCTTCAGTCCTTTTTCTAACTCTTCTATTGGGGACCCCACACTCAATCGAATGGTTGGCTGTGAGCATCCATCTCTATATTTGTAAGGCTCTGGCAGGGTCTCTCAGGAGACAGCCATATCAGGCTCCTATCAGCATGCACTTCTTGGCATCCGCAATAGTGTCTGGGTTTGGTAACTATATATGGGATGAATCCCCAGGTGGGACAGTCTCTGGGTGGCCTTTCCTTTAGTCTCTGCTCAACACTTTATCTCCATATTTTCTCCTATGAGTATTTAACAGAAAACACTTTCTAATGACCTGTGGTTTATGCCTCAAATAACTGAACCAATCCGCTATTGCTAAACCCTTTGTTGAGATAACAACCAATTTATGCCTGATAGAAGCAGATTATTTTCACCAAAATGTTCTTGTTACATAATCTTGTATATTGTAGGCACTCAAAATAAATTTGCTAAATTTTATTGAACATTTTCTTGTAATTTTCTATGTTTACAACTACAAAATTTATAACAGACTAAAAAGTCAAATGCCACTGACTAAGTAAAAAGTTAAAAGTCTGGTGCCAGAAATGGACTACCTCTATTATAGTGTTGGCTAATGGGGTTCCATAGACTCCAAAAACATTGCATGCTATTGTAATGCTCTTCCAGGTGTGGTAGTAAGATCCTATTGCTGAAGATACCATGTGCTTGAGTTATAGAACATGAAAAAAATCAAACTAGTATGTACCCGGAAGCTTCCTCCCTAATGGCTAGCTACCATAACACTAGAAGCTGCTGCTTATGGTGCTGAAGGAGAAAAATAAGTCATCAGGCCTACCCAGCTGTGAGCCCTGTAAGCTACTGTAATAACCAGCCTTGTAAGATGTATTCCTACCGGTGCAGCAGTGTCATAAATGTTATAGAAGTAACCAGCCACTTCCTGCTTAGATTTAAGGCTTGCTCTTCCAGATGAAACCCATGTCTGGGGTCATTATTTGTACTTCAGAACCTCCGGATAGACAGGTCATAAGGAGACGAGACCTGCATAATAGTAAACTGACTCCTATTGGGTATAACTACTTATACCTGTAATTTAGCACAGCCATTGACCTTTAGCAGGGAAGCTTCCTTTTGCAGTAAATGACAACTAACACAGGGACCAGAAGTAGCCAAGATACCGAGATATTAACCTACGGGACTCTCATGCCTAGCAGAGACATCTGTATCAAATACACACCCCTCCCAAAAACAAAACGTCACATGGAAAGATTGTAAGAGCAATAATAAGTTGGTGATTACAAGAAAACAGTGTTTTCAGACACAATGGGGCAGTGGCACATAGGATACCACAATGGTTATAACAGCATTGTTAAAGCTTATGCAGGCTCAAGCCAGACGGACATCCCAGGGTAGATGGAAGAGGTATTCATGAAGTTCTACCCTTACCTGAGGAGATATTGGTAATTAATAGCTTCTGATGGAGGGGTGTTATCTTTAAAGGTATGGCCCCTGGAAGCTCACATATGCTTCAGCAAGTGGCAATCCAAGAGCATGTAGCCAGCCATAACTGGACAGAAAGGTTTTGTCTAAAAAAGTAGGACACAGGGGTGGGAGGCGCACAATGCAGGCACGGATATGGGAAGGATGGGAGGAAAAGGTGAGTGTGGTCAAAGTGAAATGTGTGAAATCCTCAAAGCATCGTTTAAAGCAAAACTGAGTTCCCATACCGCCTATCAAACCCAAAGGCATAGGCAGTATTAAATCAAACCAAGTTCAGAGACCTAACGCCTGTGGCCACAGTCTCACCAGGTTCTAAACTGGGATAGTACTTGGAGTGTCAAATTTTAGTTTAAAATTTCTCAGATTCTCAGATTAGAGAAAGTACCAAGAGACCAGGATCTCACCTTTAAACTCTTCCAGACATAAATTCAAATCAACTGTCATGCTCCATCAAATTCCAGTGACTAATTAAAATTTTTCCCAGTGGGCCCACTGGGCTTAAGATGAGCAGTTTTACAATCTCCCACATTTCCCAGGGAGAACTCCTCCCACCTCAGCTTCTTCTTTCTCCCTGATCTGAGCTCGGGACCAGAGAGCACAAAGCCAATGCCTTCTATTGTCTGCGCATCTCCTCGAGCATTTGGATCATGTGGGTAGCACACATCCTCTAGGTCTTGTTGTTTTGTTTTGTTTTGTTTTTTATCCTTGGCATTCTGGAGTTATGGTCAAAATTAAGACAGAAAGAATCCTAGTTTAACATTCATTGAGAGAAGCATAGGCCATTTTCTCAAGCCTAAAAAAAGGCAAAGTTAGGAGTGTGTGTCGCTTCTAGGGGTGAGTCGGCACATCTCTTCATCAGCAGTGAAACCCTGAAAAGATGGATGTGTCTCAGACCTCAAGAAATGTTTCAGGGTCATGAAAGGAGTTTTTCCTTCAGCTGATTTATGTGCGCAATTTCGGCAGGGTGCCTGTTCTGGAGTGCTTCCAGGGATCCACTGGTTAGATCATGATGAAGTCAGCATCAACCTGTCAGCCTTCAGTTTGGCTCCGAGGTGTGTTATCAATTTCCAGAGCATCTAATATACTTGACTGAACGAACAGGATGGGGGCCACTCTGTAGCCCAGCCATCACTTTATGTCCGTCTCTCCCAAAGGTTGTGGGGCTGCAAGCTCACTTCCTAAAGTGCTCCCATCTAGCACCCTACAAAGAAGGCAGCCGGAATGAGTTGACTGAGTATTTGAACCTCTTGAACATACCTTGGCTGCCCTTGGTTTTATTGCCACAGTGAATGAAGGTATTGATCTTTTCTTTCAAGGATGAAAGCAGAGCATTACAGCTTAGCCAATGGGTCTTTATTTTAGTTAACTATCTACTAATGAAGAAATAAGTGTTCTCTCAAGGAAAAGAATATATATATATTATCGGCATTCAAACCATTTCATGATTCAGAGTATTGGAGACTGAATCCAGAGCCTTGAGCGTAATAGTTCAGCACTCTACTGCTGAAGTGTGATCTCAAGCCTTTTCTTCTATTTCAACCATTATGTTATACCACATTCACTATATTATGATATATTTGAGACAAGGTTTTACCAAGTTGTCTAGGCTGGCCTTGAACTTGAAGTGCCCCACCACCACCACCACCACCACCACAGCCTCCCTAGCCCGAGGCATTAGTCTGAGTTTGTCTTTACGTGCTAAGTGAAATAATTCCAGTGCTATAGGATGTATAATGGTGAATTCCAAAATAATAACACAAGTAATACATAAAGCACTTACCATTTATATACTATTTTATTCACGTATTTTATTAGGTTTTGATACAATGATAGCACATTTGATACATAAAAGAAAAGGCAGAGCTGACAGGATGGTTCAGCAGGTAACAGAATTGGCCACCAAGCCTGATGATCGGCGTTCAATCCTTTAGACCTAAGCACGTGTGTGTGTGTGTGTGTGTGTGTGTGTGTGTGTGTGTGTGCGCGCACACACACACACACACACACACACACTATAAATGAATTTTTAAAAATTTAAACAACAACTAAAAAGTACATTTGATGGCAGAGGCCTAGATCTAAATATTGTCTCTATCCCTTGGTCTGTTTCCCTGAGTAATTTTTCTCCTCTTTCCATCCTTCCTGTTTTCTGCATTAAATGGCGAAACTGTCTCTGTTAAGCACTGCTGAGTGGAGGATCCGTTGAGTCGTCATCTTTGTGAGGAATTATTATCCAGTGTTTACAAATGAGCAGACTGAGGCTCAGCAAATCTGCAAGGCCGCATGATACACAGCTAGAAAGCAAAGCACGACACTAGGTGTGAGAAGAGGGTTACAGAAATGCTGGTCCTCTGACAAGTGTGGAGTCTGAAGAGGGCATTAGTCATTCCAGAAGAGCACAGCGTACTGTATACAGTAGAACACACAGCATACAGTACACGGTAAGAGACATGCGGCAGAAGTAAATACGTGGTCTAACTTCAACATTTGGTTTCTCCACTTTGCTCTGTACAGGCAGAGCCCTTTACCACCACATGCTAGGATGCACCCCCTCACTGTCAAGATAAATGATATGGAATGAGTATTACTTTGATTCCTATTTTGAAATGACATTGTCCCTTTCTAATCCATTCCATATCCTATTCATCTCAGAGAATTAATGTATAAAGAAATCATATGAATAATTACTCTTTCCTGAGACCATCCGTTTTATTCCCATTTCAAACTTACCTTGTCCTTTAGTCCATGCAATAGCTCTATAATGTTATATATGGAAAAAAAGTAAGGTATGGACCAGGAAGGAAATTAACTAATGACACAGAGCTCATAAGTTACACAACCAGAGCTCCTATTTAAGCACTGTCACTCAGAAGCCTGAGCTCTTAACCTTACACTCATCTCACAGTATACCATATAGATAAAGAATACAAAGCAGCAAGCTACAGTACAGTTCAATGTCTACTGAGAAAGTAAGAATGTAAAATTCGTCAGGAACGTGAGGCCTGGGAGAATAAACTGTGCTTCGCAGAGAGTGGTCAAGAAATGTATTGAAACATGAAAATTAATTCCTTTTCCATATTCCCTTTGCACCCTTTTTATTATACAAAGACATATTACAAGCACTCATAGAAGCCTTTTTCTAAATGCCTTTTGTCAAAGCTAGCATATGGCTATAATTCACATCCTGAATTTTCAGAGCTGGCAAAAGAAATAGTGATTCACCGATGACTCTTTTGGTCGCATTTCCCAAAGAGCTGGGTCTCAAGAAATCGCCTGCAGTGATGATGCAGTACTGAGGTACAAATAGATGCCCCCTGAGTGGAAGGAAAGTGTAGATGCAGCAGAGAGCATGTGAGGCAGGACCATGGCTTGGGACCATGCTCACTGCTGTTTCAGTGAAAGAATAAAGACATGATAATTGAGAGACTACCCACATATGACCAGCAGTTTGCAACTGAGCTGCATAAAAAAGCTGGGCTTTGCAACATTTCTTTTTTTTTTCTTTTTTTTTATTAGATATTTTCTTTATTTACATTTCAAATGTTATCCCGAAAGTTTCCTATACCCTCTTCCCGCCCTGCTCCCCTACCCACCGACTCCCACTTCTTAGCCCTGGTGTTCCTCTGTACTGAGGCACAATGGCTTCCTGCATTCCTTTGTGTCTCTTGTTTACTACCTATCAGTGTCCTGGAGATTGTAGATTCATTCCTTCGTGCTTCCAAGTTGAGTGGACTGACAATATCGATGGCCATGTGTGATCCTTGAATTTACACTCCTCACTGTGGTCTTTCATTCAAGTCAGATATCAATGGAAGTCACATTTTAGAGTCTGTAACTGATTTACCTTCCTGTATGGTATGGATCTGGCACACACAAGTCAAATGTCTGGTCTGCCTCAAAAGTGAGGTTTGGTCCAAGAGTCAGATGAGGATGATAGATACTGACATACTTCCTAATATTTACGTGAACTTTAAGAAATAGGTCTATTAGCTCAACTACACAGTATTTAAAGTCAAGGACACTAAGAAATTAACTGTCATTTAAGATACAATAGCATCTAAGGTGTAAAGTATGAAGAAAATAAAACATATATGAACATAATATGCAATCTCAGTATGAGTGTTTATAGTATCTATAGAATATGTATAATTCCCTTTAATATTATAAAACACTGTCTTAAATATAACTTAATCATAGCCAATGAATTTTCAGAAATGTGATCCTAAAATAGTTATTTCGTGGACCAGTGCTCCACTGATGGTAGGCAAGATTTGCTCAGCCCAGCCCACAGGGAAAAATAAAATAAAAAGAAAACAGCACAAGATGGAAGTAGAATGTTAGCAAGCCTGCATGGTCCTGCACACCAGCCAGGGGTTTGACAGCCCATGGACTCTGACAGATGCTGAAGAGCATCCCTGAAGGTGGACAGAGTACAGTAACCAAAACCTCTGCAGCAGGCAGCAACTGGTACCCAGAAAGGCAAACATTTCAGACATAGTTTATGGATTTTAGTGCCAACTATTCTAGTTACCAGCTCATTCTGATAAGGCCATAGACTCTGGAGAGGTAGGAAAAAATACCCAAATATGAGAAATGACCATGGATCAATATTAAAAAAAAAAAAAAAAGGAGAGCATAAACTAATGGCTACAAAAGACTCTTGTGATTGGTTCATTGCTGAGTTATAAAGCAGGAGTGTTCCCTGATGGGGGTAGTGTAGGTTCCAAATCCTAAAAAGGAGCCCCTCCCGAATACCAGTGATGCTGAGTACCTGCCTTTGGACAATCCGAGACCTAGAGGAAAGGTGTCAGATGAGAGGGGCAGACAACTCACACCATCGCTTCCTTCCTCGATTGGAGTGCATTGACAGTTCTATCCCTTCAACAGAAGAAAAAAAAAGTGTATTTATTGTATCGGCTTTTTAATAGTTTAGATGAGCAACAAATTCAGGTCTTCTGAGTTTTGTTATAAACCTTTGGTAGTTTATTTTAACATATTTCTCATTCACAGAATGCATAGAATTTGGTTTCAATTACTAAAACTGGGTGTGACTAGTACTTGCCTTTTCCTGACACTATATACCTACCCTTTACTCTTCTACAGTCTAACTTGCAATTTGACATTCACCTCTAGTCTGTCCTCCTTCCTCTTCCAGCCCTCTTCAAGTATGAAGCAATCAATCCCTAAAATTACAGTGGCAGGAATAATGTGTAGCTAGATGCTTCGCCATTTCCTCAGATTTAGAAATTCAGAACCTGGTTGAAAAGAATGCCAGGTATCTGCATCCCTGACTTGATGTTCTCAGAAGTAGCCCCTTCCTGACAGCTGACGAGACTACCCTGCTCTGACAGGCTGACCCTTGCACTCCAATTAAACAGAAAAGCAGATCTGAATCTCCTCCCGCCCGTCGCAGTGTCAAGGCTAGTATAGCTTCACTGTCATGTAAAGCTCTTTAAATCAGCCTGCCAAGGAAGTATGATTGTAGTACAGATTTTTAACATTCAGAGATATTCACTCCCCCTTTCACTTACAAGGATTTTGAGGGTCAAAGCTATGCATTTTTATTAGATATTTTATTATCTTTCAACCTTTGTGAAGATCAATGTATTAGAATGGAGGGGGAAAACGTTTTTTCTACCTCAGCTAAAGTGAATTGGGATAAGGGAAACTACTAATGAGGATTTTTTTTTATGACTTGTTGAAAGTTCCTAGTTGACAAAATGAAAAAATGAAAATGCTGCGGAGGAGATGTAAATGTTGCTTAAATTCCATAATACTTTTTGAGACTTAAGCATCTGGTTGAAATAGATGAGATTTTAGATGTGTAGAGTTCTGAATTTTCTTGAAAGTGTGATGTTTCCCAGAAAAGCAGCAGTATGTTTTGGGGCAGGGGGGTGAATTAAATACTAAAGACTCTGACTTGTAAGTCTAAGCACAGAGTCAAACTGATAGAGCCACATCTCTCATCTAACCGAAACAAACTGGGTTTCTTCCTGAGTGTCTGCGGGCAGAGAGTTATGCTCTTTTCCTATGGTGTACAGCAGACACAGCTCCTAGCTTTCCCTCTACCCTCTCTCCATGAGTTCAAAAGGCTTGGCATTCTGTTTTCTACAGCATGGGATGATTGAATACTTTCTCTTTAAAAAAAAAAAAAAAAAAAGAGTTAAATTGTATAAGCTCCAGCAATTAATGAAGTTCACTCATAATATACCTAAGATTTTCTTTTAAAACAAACATCTAATTATTTATATATATATATATATATATATAT